>NC_090656.1:95995184-96247684 GCF_040937935.1 Hyperolius riggenbachi
GCAATCCAGCTGTTCCAGGATGGAGAAACCAGCCTCAAAACCCCCTGACTCCACTCCTCTGGGGGAAGGAAGCACTGTGACTGTGGAGAACATCACGGGAGACACTGCTGCTTCGGTGAAGGTGGCGAATGAGTGCTGTGACTCCTTGAAAAGCCTGAAGCATCAGTTCAAGGAGAGCATATACAGAGTTGAGAAGGGGAGTGAGAGAGCAAAGAAAAGTGCTCAAGTGCCTAGAAGCCTTCAGAGAAGCCATTAGCAAAACCATGGTCAACAAATGGTGCTTTGACAGAGGGAAAGGAGAAATACAAAAGTACACCGAGTGCTGCTGAGGTGGTGGAAGACGTTGAAGAGAGCATGGAGAACAATGCTGGCATTATCTTACCTGTATCTCACTGTGAGGCCTAAGATGGTGCTGGGTCATCTTATGATGGTATGCCCCATGGAAGTGGAGGAACCGGAGTCCATGAAGAAAATCCTCCGCTGGGAAAAAGAGAGGGAAGTCGCAGAAAAGAGATGGTGAAGCAGCGGTAGTAGAAGAGAAGGCTGTCCCATTCAAAAAGAATGAAGAGCGGAAAGCTGTGAGAAAAGACCATCAAGATGACACCCAAACAGATCCTGGCATCCTGACAAGAAGCGGAGCAAAGAAACTGTAAGCTGCCTTGGCCAAAGAAGCTCTGAGCAAAGCTGGAAGTGGACAGAGTGTCACTTCCGATGGGGGGCAAGCTGTAGCAGTAAGGGGTCTGAAGTGGGCCTGAGTGATGGCAGGCACCAGCAAACAGGGATGCTCATCCAGATCCGGGTACCTGGGTAAACCCGGGTACCCAACCATTTTTACGCTATCTGGGTCGGATCCAGATCCAGATACCTGGGCCAATATTAGAGATGTCGCGAACCTCCGATTTTCGGTTCGCGAACCCTGTTCGCGAACCTCCGCGAAAGGTTCGGTTCGCGAAAAAGTTCGCAAACCGCAATAGACTTCAATGGGGAGGCGTACTTTGAAAATTTAAAAAAATTCTACTGGCTAGAAAAATGATAGAAAACATGTTTCAAGAGCTCTAATACCTGGAGGCACACCTGATTGAGTGAAATACACATCACTGCTGGAGAACCCGCCCTCCCTCCTCCAAGCAAGGTCCTTATACCATTTGACTCAGTTGTCTGCCTACACTAATTAGTTATGGGACAGCTGCTACACACTCTGCTAGGGAGATTTTAATTAGCCTCTTGTGGGTCTCCTCCCTCCTACCCTTCTACTTATTCCCTCCTACCGGAGGGAGGAGGGTCTCTTCTGCCAGGGAATTATACTATTTTAAAAACCAGTATACATCATACCATGGCTGGGAATCGAACCCAGATCTCACTGTGTGGTGGGCAAGTCACCCTAACCACTGTACCACTACAGTAGTAAGTGAAGCTGGCCCAAAATTTACCATTTATGCTCAATGCAATAGAAACAGTTTGCTTAAGGGGAACCTTAACTGAGAGTGATATGGATGTTTCCTGTAAACAATACCAGTTGCCTGGCAGTCCAGCTGATCTTTGTGACTGCAATAGTGGCTGAATCACACCATGAAACAAGCATACAGCTAATCCAGTCTGACTTCAGTCAGAGCACCTGATCTGCATGCTTGTTCAGGGGCTGTGGCTAAAAGTATTAGAGACACAGGATCAGCAGGTGATTCAGGCAACTGGTATTATTTTAAAAGGAAAAATCCATATCCTTCTCCGTTTAGGTTCCCTTTAAGAATTTGTAGCATAAAAACTAACTCACATTGGCTGGGATTTGAACCTGGGTCTCACTGTGTGGTGGGCATGCACCCTAACCACTGTACCAACTGAAGCTGGCCTAAAAATTACCATTCATGCTCAATACAAGAGAAAAAGTAGACAAGACAAATAACATTTATATTACACTTTTCTCCTGGCGGACTCAAAGCACCAGAGCGGCAGCCACTAGGGCGTGCTCTATAGGCAGTAGCAGTGTTAGGAAGAGAGAGAGATATGAATCTACTTGGCTATCTGGGGTTCTCTTTGGACAACTGTTGAACACAAAAGAGAAGGCCATGTCTGGCAACATATCTGTAAGCACTGGCTGTAATGGTTAAGGGCTCTGCCTCTGACACAGAAGACGAGAGTTCAAATCTCAGTTCTGTCTGTTCAGTAAGCCAGCACCTATTCAGTAGGACACCTTAGGCAAGTCTTCTTAACACTGCTACTGCCTATAGAGCATGCCCTAGTGGCTGCAGCTCTGGTGCTTTGAGTCTGCCAGGAGAAAAGTGTGATATAAATGTTATTTGTCTTGTCTACTTTTTCTCTTGTATTGAGCATAAATGGTAATTTTTAGGACAGCTTCAGTTGGTACAGTGGTTAGGGAGCATGCCCACCACACAGTGAGATCTGGGTTCGATTCCCAGCCATGGTATGATGTATACTGGTTTTTAAAATAATATAATTCCCCGGCAGAAGAGACCCTCCTCCCTCCGGTAGGAGGGAATAGGTAGAAGGGTGGGAGGAGGTGGGAGGTGACCCACAAGAGGCTAATTAAAATCTCCCTAGCAGAGTGTGTAGCAGCTGTCCCATAACTAATTAGTGTAGGCAGACAACTGAGTCAAATGGTATAAGGACCTTGCTTGGAGGAGGGAGGGTGGGTGGGCTTACAGCAGTGAGACCAATGTGTTTGGCAATAATATGTCTGCTGACAGTGATATGGAGGGTCAAAGTTTTGCTCAATAGAGCATTATGGGGCGAATCGAACTTCCGCAAAAGTTCGCCTGATGCAGGCGAACGCGAACCCCCAAAGTTCGCCTGGAACCGTTCGCAGGCGAACCGTTCGCGACATCTCTAGCCAATATCTGGATAGCTCTATGCGGGTATCTGGCCGCATAATCCGGATACCCGCGGGTACCCACGGATATCCAGATCTGGGTACTGTAACAAGGGAAATGATCTCATTTAGCCAATCAGAGGGCTCCCAGCAGAAGCCCTAGCAACCAATCACAGAGGGGAACTCTGGCCAGCCCCACCTGACCTCATTGAGCCAATCAGAGGCCTCCCAGCCTAAGCCCTGGCGGAAGCAGGAAATTTAGGCGCATGAGGCAGGTGGACAAAAAGGGCGCCGGCATTCACTCCCATAATAAATATCGTTTATTGGCGCCCAACAGGAAAAAAGGGCGCCGGAGAAAAAAAACATTTTACAAGCGGCGCCCGGAGACTTTTAATGTTTTATAACTGCTTCTCATGATTACACATTATTTAATGATTTATATTTTTTTAAACATTATTTTTAAACGAAAAACAGTACAATATTTTGAAAAACATTATTTTTAAACGAAAAACTGCACAATATTTTTTTAAAACGTTATTAATGCTTATCACAGAGGGGTCTTAGGTTTAGGCACCACCAGGGGGGTCTTAGGTTTAGGCACCACCAGGGGGGTTTAGGTTTAGGCTCCACCAGGGGGTCTTAGGTTTAGGCACCACCAGGGGGGTCTTAGGTTTAGGCATCGCCAGGGGGGTCTTAGGTTTAGGCATCGCCAGGGGGGTCTTAGGTTTAGGCACCACCATGGAGGTCTTAGGTTTAGGCACCACCAGGGGGGTCTAGGGTTTAGGGGTAGGTACAGGGAGGGTTCTGTGTGAGAGATGGGTTAGGTATAGTTTTAGTAAAATTCTTATTAATGTTTTATAAAACGTTATTATACATTTCACTTTTTACACAGGGAAGATAAACGTTTTTACAATTGCCGATTTCATACACATTATTTAATGATTTATAACTTTATAAAACATTATTTTTAAACAAAATATAGCACAATTTTTTTTAAACGTTATTCATGCTTATCGTTTAAAACCTTGCGCCCTTTTTTCCCAGCGCCCTTTTTTCCCAACGCCCTTTTTTAACGTACGCAGCCCTGGCACCCAATCACAGAAGGGAACCCGGGCCAGCCCCCTCTGTGTAATAAGGAGGGCTGGCATGATGAAACAGATCGTCCTTGCTTGTGTGGCTGGCTGGCTGGTCACTGACAGACTTGCTCCAGTGCTGTTGGCTTAGCAAGTGCTGCCTGTATACAGTGATAAACCTAAAGCTTTGAGTGCTAAACACCTTGTCCTTCACTACACTATTGTTCTATTGTTTTTTTTAGCTAGCTAGTGTAATTGTTTGATTTTATTCACTCATTTAGGTCCTGTCTGTGTCTGTGTGTGCTGTACAGGCCAGCAGGACAGTATAGGTTAGGGAATAGGATTACTGTGTTATTGTATTGTATTATATAGTTAGTTAGTACTGCAGTTAGTTGTTAGAGAGAGTAGTACTGTGTTAGTTTACTACAGATTACTGCAGTGCTGCTGTGCTGAGCATTGTCAGTGTGACAGTTAGACGGATAGTGTGCACTGTCTGTCCTCTACTCTGCGGTCTGTCACTCCGTGCTGATTTGATTTAAAATCCATCCCCGATTTCATTAAAGTAAAAGTACCCCACATCATCTGGTGACATTATCACGTATAAGTAGTACTATGTCTGCTGGCACCGGCAGCCGGGGGAGGGGCAGCAAGGGCAAGAGGACAGGGAGCAACATTACGGCCACCCTCAGAAGGTCTGCCGTGTCAGTGTCGACCCCAGTGGGCAGCCTACTTTCAGTCAGCGAGCTTTTCGCTCCAGGCGCCACGATTGAACTCAGGGCTGTTAGTTGCAAGGAATTTGAGGAGGATGTTCTGGGTTTTGAGGAGAGGAGTATGATGTTGATGATGGGATGAAGGACCGTGACTACCATCCACAGGATGCTGATGTCAGCTCCGACTCTGAGGAGGAGGATGCATCGGTGGGTTTGGCACGGAGGATCAGCATTGCAGACAGTGGCCGTGGAATGTGGGACCCACATCCTTCTGCCGCTACCACCAGCCGCACCACTCAACCCCCAACCGCCACAGGGAGAGAAGCCGCAGCATCCCATTCAGGCCGCAGGGGAATCTTCACCTCCCCAATCTGGCGGTTTTTCACTCTGCCCTCATTGGGCAGAAAATTTGCCATATGCAATGTGTGCAAACTACAGATGAGCAGAGGTTGTGACCCCTACAAGTATGGCACCTCCAGCTTCATCACCCATCTGGCCAAAAAACATGTTGTTGAGCATGAGGAGTTCAAGAGGCTGAAACAAGCTGGCGCTGGCTCCCACCGCCACGGTGCCACAGGCCACTGCTCCTGATACCACCACCTATATTCAACCCAAAACACAATTGCGGTGTCATTTTTTTGGAGGTGTCTGGGCTGAAAACTGTCATGTCCCAGTTTTGTGATTGGACTTTGGACACAATGTGGGCTGCACGACCGCTGTCTGGAACCTAGGCCTGATGTTAATTGACAGCTTTTTTTTTTTTTTCATTTTATGTCCACCGAATAATAAATTAGTGTTTCCCTTTAAAAAAACATGATGCTTCATGCATCATTTACCCTAAAAACCCTTTTTAAAGCTATTTAAAGGGCACTTCCGGTTTTTCTATCCAGATACCCGACTAGGTCGGGTACCCGCGGGTAATTTGGTCGGATACCCAAATCTGATCCGGATATCTGGGTACCCGGATCCGGATCCGGGCCGGTATTAAAAAGTACTACCCGAGCAACCCTGCCAGCAAAGCTGCAAGAAGAGTGAGAGGCTTGCTGGACCTGTGCCCACCCAGGCCAAGGGGACTCTTGTTGATTTGCCCTCCATGGCAATAGAGAATAGTAATATGACCACCATGGTGTAGGTAGTGCAGCAGGTGCTGGCAAATGTGGACATCGAACTGCCTAATTAGGGTGGAGGGAGGAGGGGAGGTAGAGACAAATATAAAAGTTTATCAAACTATATTTGATTTGAAGGTAGTAGGGAAGAGTAGAGTGGTGTTGGCACCCCTAAGATAATTGTTCAAAATGGTAATGGGGTGAATGGGTTTGGTGAGGGTGGTGAGGGTGGTGAGAAAAAGAAAAAGGTGGAGGAAATAGTACAGGATGCTTTGTCTGTTGGTAATGATGTTGTGATAGAAGCGAGGAAGATTTTTGTACTGTTGAAGGGGCTGAGGAAAATATGCAAGTGGCTTCTGGTGCTGACATAGAGGTGGTAGCTCAGGAGGGGCAGAGGGGTCAAACGCCATTGATGTATCCGTAGGTGTGTCCAGTACGCTAGTGCTGATGCAAGAGGAAAGTGTGGCGGATTTTGTGCTTGCCTGGGGTGCACTTGCAGATATAGACGAGGTGTTGTGTGACTTCGTCACCAACAAAAAGAGGTACATAATTACTACATAATTACTGAGTTTAAGATATGCATATGTGATGTAAAAACATGCTGAATTAGAGAGTTTCTCTTTGAAACTGAACGTCAATCTTAGCAGGATTGAAACATTTGGTCTGGGTAAAGCTAGAGGTTTGCAAGCTGAATTTATGGCGGGGAGCAATACTCTTCAGCGACTCTATATATAGGTATGATATAAATGGTACTGAAATATTTAGAGAGAAGATTGCACGCATTGGTGTTAGTCATCCAACACTTCGTCAGCGGCCAATCTCTCTGCCCATGGTTACAGTGATGCATGCAACAATGTCTGTTGAGCCTCAGGTGCCTGTTCAGCCTAAACAGGTGCCTGATTAGGAATCTATCACAAGGGGCGGGGATGATGCTTCGTCCCTCCGTGATAAACAGTGCCCAGGTACCTGGGGCAAGACCAGGTCTTTCGTATGCCCAGGTGGCCAGGGGTCAGCTTACCAATAGAAGATGGACACCTGCTCCCCGGAGTCCGATGCACCCAGTTTCGGGAGGAGGAATGCCATAAGATTAAAGCGCCATTCCCGACATAAAATATTTTGTTGGTCTCCTCCTGGGCCTGGGTGTTAGGGGCTCAGGATATCGTGTACAAATTTAGGATCTGGTGCACAAGCCCCTATTATAGACTAAGTTCACCTCAGGGATCAAACCGAGGGAAGGCAGGTTGAAAAAAGCTCTGCAATTTGGATTAAGGACAACCGCCACTCACTGAACTTTATGTCAAAAAAATACTTTATTGGTAGAAAAATATCAAAACACCCCTCTGAATTCCCCCCTACCCCTAAAAACAAAAGGACACGGTCATTCGTGTACAGGAGTACTCCTGTGCATAAATGCCCGTGTCCTTTTGTTTTTAGGGGTAGGGGGGAATTCAGAGGGGTGTTTTGATATTTTTCTACCAATAAAGTATTTTTTGACATAAAGTTCAGTGAGTGGCAGTTGTTCTTAATCCAAATTGCAGGGCTCAGGATATTTTTGCTATCCTGGCTCCAGGGGACACCTCGAGTTACTAGGATCTGAGCTTTATGACATAAGGGGGCATGGACTATATCCTTGAAGAAAGGTACAAAGTTGAAGATACTACCTGGAAAGGTTTCTTAGTAATGACAATGTCCAGCCAGCCCTTGACCAAGAAGACTCATATCGTGGTGACCAACAGGTCCATCCTGATGAGGGATATTCTCCTTTGGTTAGGTTATATGCAGAAGTACTGTCCGCTATCCACAAAGTCCTCGGCGACCTGGATATCTGGTGAGGGGGGGGGGTATGAGGTGACTGTCGGAATTTGCCAGAAAGGAGTAGACACCCATATCCCCTGATCGGCCCTAATTGATAGAGACTGGATCACAGTATTCTATCCAGCTCAGTCGAGGGTGTGCAACAGGTGTGGTGCAAGGGGGCATTACAGTTATAGCTGCCATTCGCCAAGTTTTCAATTTGCCAGGAGTTCAAACACCTCACCAAAGATTGTAACAATTTGAAATGTAATCTCTGCTTTGGCCACCTGAGTGTCTGAACTCCTGGGCAAATATACCTCGGCAGGTGAAGGAGATTCTGCTGTGTCCAATGGGTGAGAACAACCAGGAGTCCCATCCAGTCCCCCTGATGCTTCAAGTCAGTCCTCCGCTCCTAATGTATCTAAACCTATGTCAACCCTTCATCTGTGTTGTTCTCCAGCAGACCCTCTGAAGGACCGAAAAGACCAGTTGGTAGAACCAGAGGACAATATTCAACTAGAAATGGTGGTTTATGTTGTTCTTGTTAAGCCATTGTCCTGTTTGTTTGAATGGTTGTATGACTGAGCATCCCCCCCCCCCCCCCCCCTAATGCTGTATATCAGTCTTGTAGCATTTTCACAATAGGTTTGAAACTTGTTTTTTTTTTTTGTAATTTCAGAATTGTGTTGCAGTTCTGAGGACATAAAGTCAATTTGCATTTTTTCTCAAAAAAGTATGTACCATTATTATATATGCAAAAGTATACTTGGAATTGGTTGTGTTCTGTGTTAAAGACTTTATGCAAACAATTTGAAGGAACATGCATACTACAGTACTTATTTATTATTATGTTTTTATGTATGTATGTAAAGGTGTAGTCATTTGTTTAGTAAAAAATCAATAAGCTATCATAAGTTATCATACATTAGAGGTACAGACTAACCAGCAAGCTCATGGTGACCCAGAGGTCATTGGAGTGTGTAAGGGGCTACAATGGTCCTAAAAGCCCCCTTACTAAAATGCTATGGAAAACAAAAGTTTGCTTTCATACATTATAATTATATCCAGCACTAGCACTTTTATCTCTGCTGAAATGCAATATAGGCAGCATAAAATGTTTTGCGTGAACTTGCCAGCATTTTCAGGTCAATCAAATCACAGTGCATTAAAGTAAATGTGAAGTGATTTAAAAAACAAAAAAGTTATATACTCACCTATGGTGAGGGAGGGCTCTGGAACCTATAGAGCCTTTCGATCCTTTCACAGTGTCCTTGTTGCCCTCTCTGAGAGAGGCGCTTGGTGCTATACTGACAGATGACAGTTATATACTCCACATTTACTGCCTGATGAAGCAGGATTTTACCTGTGAAACACATTGCAACACTGTTTTGTAGTATATCAATGAATTTATATATTTTTGAAATTGACAGTTTCATGTCTGTTCGAGGAGGTAAGTCCACCACGACCTCCTTAGCGATTTTAACAATTTTAGTTTGTTTTACTCGTTTGGCACCTCTGTTCATTGTTTACTATATGTCGTTCTGGTGTGACTGCCTCAGTGACGCTCTCACACAAGAAAGCCAGAAGAAGAAAACTTAGCTAAACAAATGAAGCACATATTATTTTTGTTGGTCATATATTTATGGATATAAAAGTTATTCATTAACATATTTGCAGCAAAAGTAAGTGAATTGGGCTTATTATTTGGTGTGAACCCCTGAAATAACCGCAACTAAACATTTGTGGTATCCATTGAGCCTGCACGTCAAGCAGGAAATTTAGCCCATTCTTACATACAGAACAGTTTCAGCTCTTGAATGTTGGTGGGTTACCTTAAATAAACTACTCACTTTAGTTCTCTCCACAATATTTCAATTGGACAAGGACAGGACATGGAGTAGGCCATTCCAGAACATTCACTTTATTCTTCATTAACCACTTTCATACTCGCAGTCTCTGCCCCTTAACCACCCTGGCGTTCTGATTAAATCGCCAGGGTGGCTGCGGGAGGGTTTTTTTTAAATAAAAAAAAAAACTATTTCATGCAGCCAACTGAAAGTTGGCTGCATGAAAGCCCACTAGAGGGCGCTCCGGAGGCGATCTTCCGATCGCCTCCGGCGCCCAGAATAAACAAGGAAGGCCGCAATGAGCGGCCTTCCTTGTTTTGCTTATATCGTCGCCATAGCGACGAGCGGAGTGACGTCATCGACGTCAGCCGACGTCCTGACGTCAGCCGCCTCCGATCCAGCCCTTAGCGCTGGCCGGAACTTTTTGTTCCGGCTACGCTGGGCTCAGGCGGCTGGGGGGACCCTCTTTCGCCGCTGCTCGCGGCGAATCGCCGCAGAGCGGCGGCGATCAGGCAGCACACGCGGCTGGCAAAGTGCCGGCTGCGTGTGCTGCTTTTTATTTCATTAAAATCGGCCCAGCAGGGCCTGAGCGGCAGCCGCTGGCGGTGTTGGACGAGCTGAGCTCGTCCAGACCGCTCAGCTGGTTAAGGACCAGAGACTGCTGGTATGGTAAAATGCTGCCTCCTGACGAATTGCTGCACATACCTGCCACTCTCGCTGGTCACAACGCTGTCGCATCAGCCGCAGGCTCCTCTTTCTGCCATCTCTATGATGGCAGAGCACTGGCAGCCGGTCAGGAGCCACTTTCATTGGCTCCTGATGCTGTCTATCAATGGAAGCCAATATGATTGGCTCTCTGTAGTCACAGGGCCGGAGCCAATGAAAGCCGCTTCTGACCTGCTTACAGAGCTCTGCCGTCTTATAGACGGTGAGTGAGCAAATTTCGGCGGGTTCAGAGAGGCGAGATTGGCAGTAATGCATAATGTATCAGGACGTTGAATCTACGTCCAGTCAAAGTGGCAGCACCACCTGCTGGACGTAGATTCGTACTGCTACGCTCCGGAACCAGTTAACCATTTTTTGGTATAACAAGAAAGGGGTAGCGGTCTTTCTGCATCAAGTCACAGAAATATGTCAATTTTGTATAATTCAGAATCATTCCATCAACAATGACAAGCTGTCCAGGTCCAGAAACCTGGACCATACCAGAACAGTCTATCACCACATATCATAGATGGTAAAGGTCTTCTGCTTAAATGCAGTGTTTTACTTTTTTATAAATGTAATGTTGCTCAGATAAGCAAAAACGTTCTAATTTGGCTTCAAAAAACATTCTTCTTGTACCCTTCTAGACTGGTTTGTCCACATAATCTTTCACAATCTGTTGAAGATAATCAGCAATACTTTTAGGAGGAGTGCAGTGCATTTCTCCTTACTACCCTGCCATAGACTCCTTTGCTCTTCAGTGCTCTCCTGATGGTGGACTCAAGAACAGCAGCATAGGCCAATGTGAGACAGACCATTAGTCACTTATAAGCTTTCCTTGGTTCCTTCCAGACTATTACATGCCTTGCAGTTGGATTTATTTTTGATGATTGACCACTTTTGAGTAAGGTAACAATTGTCTTGAATTCCTCCATTTGTGTTTAGTCAGTCTGACTGTTGCTTGGTGAAGTCCAGACTTTAAAGATGGTCTTGTAACCTTTTGCAGGTTTATGGGCATCAACAACACTTTTGTCTGAGGTCCTCCTAAACACCAGACTCTCATTTCACTTTTGATTCGTCATGTGGCAGCCTCCATAAATCTCTTGCTTCAGATTCCCTTTAATTATTATTATTATTTGTCCCCATGCTTCAGATTTGTTGTTTCATATACATGTATAGTAATGACATGTAGTAGAACAGAAATACACGGCGGGAATATTACAAGTTTGACTTTATTGATGGTGAGCTTGAGGTAGTGGGAGGACATGAATAAAAAACAGCAAACAGTCAAGAGACAGAAAATAATAATGTAGAGGCATTGTATCAAAGGATCAGAGGTGCCAAAAGAATAAAAATAGCTAAAAAGCTTAAAGAAGAGGAAGAGGTGGACTTACCTCCTCCAAGCAGACACAAAATAATTCTAGTGTTGTATCAACAGAGCAATTGTATTCACATTCTCTGAGGATCATACAACACGTTTCACAGGAACGACCCTGCTTCATCAGGCTATTGGTTAGAGCATATACCGTGGGTCAGAAATAGCTAACTGAGTAAGATTTGTACAAATTGATAAACAACATATTAATGAAAGATTGAAAACATGATAAGTAATGATACCTATAACAATGTGGTAGGCCACATAAAAATAACTAAACCAAGTGTTAAAAACAATAGTAGTGTTGTGTGGAAGTTACCTTCAAAAATTGTGACTATGCTGTATTAGAAAGTGAGCTGGTGAAGAGGTCCATAGAAGTGACCATGTTAAAATGATAAGGAGATAATGAAGGGTTATATTGGAGTGATAGCGGATAAGGGGAAGGGGGGAGGGAGGATAAAAAAAAACAGCAAGGCATGGGTAGAAGGGAGGGAAAGCAGGAAGTAGACACACTGCGGATTTATTGCATGCGCTCTGTAAGCTGTAACAAAGAAATGCTTTTCTTTAAAGGTTATTATACTGTTGCTTATCTTTTAGAGTAGAGGGGAAGTTCTGAGTTAAGGTTCGCTTTTAAAAGTTTAACAAATCCACAAAAATTGACATGTCCCATTTGGGAGGCAGGCTGACAAGTATACAGTAATATACAGTAATAATATTTATGCACAACATTAGAAAAATGGAGCTATATTAACCATATTGTCCTTTGACAGTACAGTAATAACATTTATAGTAGTAAACTTTATGAATAGTACTGTATACGACATCACAAGTAAAGTATACATTATTTTATATTTTTGCATTGTTTTGAATGTGTAATTATGCTGAACTAATATGCAACATTTTTATCTTACAACATTTAACCGTTCAGAAATTTTGAGCGCTGAGTTGGCAGACACTTCATTGAAAAATACCGAGTTGCTCTAAGCTTGGACACAAGGTCACTGAATAGTAATTTTGAGCAGCCCTTCTAAACTCATCTCAGTTACACACTACCTGAACTATATAATCTGTTATGGAGAGGTCTGCATTCCACTTTCTAGACTTGTAGTGTTATCTAATCTGTTTGACCTGAAACTTGAGATTAGCATTTAAGTACACTGCATACAGCTTTAGCAAAGATTGCGCTCCCTGGAGGACGTCTATTAAATGCTGTCTTGCTAGAAAATTATAAAATATAGTTCAGATGTGAAATTATGATCTAAATGTTGAATAGTCGTTCATAGTAAATGGTTCCTTCCAACCTCTGTACAGTCCTTCCTTTTAAGCCTCATCTACACAGTACAATTTTCCATCAGACAGACGGCTCTATTAAATAGATCTAATAAGAAATTGCATCATGTGTAGACGTCCAAATTGTTTCAGATCCATTTTGGGATAGATTTTGCTTTGATAAGTACCCAAAAATCGATTGCAAAATCTAAAGCCTCATCTACACTGTACAATTTTCTGTCAGATTGGATCTATTAGACGGATCTATTAGATAATTTCCAACTGGTCCAATCGGATTGTGTTATATTTTGTAATAGATTTTGGTTACCTATCAAAGCAAAATCTATTGCAAAATTGATCTGAAACAATTTGGACAACTACACACGATGCAATTTCTTATTAGATGTATCTAATAGATCCGTCTATCTGATGGAAAATTGTACCGTGTAGATGAGGCTTTAGGTGTTATTATTCATTTAAGTAGTGGTAATATTTAAAGTCCTTTACCAAAGATACAGAACAATTCTTGTCACTAACAGATCCTATGTATCTAATCCCTACCATAGTTTAAAGGCTACCATATTCTATGGTCGATTTTAAAAAAGTTAGATTCACTATATATATGTGTGGATAAGCCCCTCTTGCCAGCGCATACGCCAACCCCCACTTTAGGCTTACAAAAATAGGTCAAAAGCTATGAACTGCTGATTGTCAAACCTACAATGTGCCACAATACACAATAACCTTGCATGAAAGCGTGCATTGGAGCATGGCAGTGGGTGTAGAGTGTGCTATAAAGCATACGTCAGCATGTATAGTTGCCTAACCTAAGGGCTGGTTCAGACGGGCGTTTTTGTGGCGTTTAACACAGCGTTTCAGACGCAGCGTTTTTTGGGATCTACTGCCATCCCATGCAAGTGAATGGGAGCGTTTAGAGCTGGCTTTTGCAGGCTTTCATGAAAGCCTGGCAGTAGATCCCAGCGTTGCGTCTAGTCTCAAAAGCAACATGCTGCTTTCAGAGGCAGTAAACGCCAGGAAACAATAGCAGAGACCAGAACTGCTAGCCTTGAACGCTTTTCAAAAGCCTTCAAAAGCTAGCTTTTAAACGCTGGCGTTTAAACGCTGGCGTTTGAACGCAATGCCAAGCAAAAGCTCAGCAGACGCCCGTGTGAACCAGCCCTTACTCCAGCTTGCATCCTCTAGAGTCCTGTGCAACCTCTGCACTGGTCACTAGAGGCCCAGGCTCACTGTCATGTGACCGCAGTGAGCCTTCAGCTTTAGTGGTCAGTTCGGAAAGATCCACAACACAGTAAGGACAGGTAGCTATTCATGCTGAAGTACTCTTACCAGCACACTCTGCATATGGGAAACCCCGTACATATAGTTGAGCCCCCCCCCTGCCCCCCCCCCCCACACACACACACACCCCCACACACACACACACACTCACACAAAAGGCAGTTTCTAGAATATACTGCTCTAAGGACAAGGATGCAAAAATCATGCCTCCAACCCCCCCGTAGGCTGAAGTGTGCAATTTGCAGTGCAGTATTTTGCAGCCCCCAGTATTGGTTAGCCAGAGATGGCCCCCCATATTAGGTAGCCAGATGTAGTCCTCCCAGTATAGGTAGCCAGGTATAGGTGCCCCAGTAGAGATAGCCAGGTATAGGTGCCCCCAGTTTAAGTAGCCAGGTATAGGTGCTCCCAGTATAGATAGCCAGGTATAGGTGCCCCCATTAGATATAGCCAGGTATAGGTGCCCACAGTTAAAGTAGCCAGGTATAGGTGCTCCCAGTATAGATAGCCAGCTATAGGTGCCCCCAGTATAGGTAGTCAGGTATAGGTAGCTTAGTATAGGTGCACCCAGTAGAAATAGCCAGGTATAGGTGCCCCCAGGATTATAGCACAGGGGGGGAAGCGATGGGCACACTAACAGCCGCTGGGAGGGGGCCCAACTTCTCTTTCTTCTCTGTCTCCAGTGCCTCTCACTCTACTTCTTGATTAGCAGAAGTAGAGTGAGCTGCGTTGGGGACAGAGAACACCGGCAGTACATGGAGCTCCATCATATGGACCCCGGAAGAGGTGAGTTTGTGTACCTTGCCTGTGCTAATTTCATGCAATGGAGGGGGAAGCACTGAAAGAGGGCCCGAGGACAGAGATGAATCGGCCCCCCTCCCTGCAGCTATATTATAGTGCCTGTTGCTCCCCCATCCTGCGCTGCAACCCCCTCCTGAACTTAGCCAAGGGAAAGGGAAGTCACCTGCATCGTCTGCCCCTAGAAATGGTGATGCAAGAATTTGGCCTATCTGTGGTGAAATGTGGTACATGTGTATGTGGGAAGAGAGGGAGAGATTCAGCCAAACCAATTCATTAGTAATTGGGAGAAGACCAGAGATCCTAGAGGAAATCCATGCAAACATGTGGAATACATAAAAGACAGTACCCTGGTAAAGATTCATGCATGAGATGCAGTGCTGTAGGCAGAGAGTGCTTACTACTGAGCCCCATGACACACTGTGGTTATGTTTCTCGATGTCGAATCACAATGAGCGCAGGGTTATTTTTTTGGCCTGTCATTGATCACAATGGTCATAGTATTTCCCTGTCATTGATCACAGTCTCTGCTTGTCAGTAATAGTGTTGGGCGAACAGTGTTCGCCACTGTTCGGGTTCAGCAGAACATCACCCTGTTCGGGTGATGTTCGGGTTCGGCCGAACACCTGATGGTGTTCGGCCAAACTGTTCGGCCATATGGCCGAACTAAGAGCGCATGGCCGAACGTTACCCGTTCGGCCCGATTGGCCGAACGGGTCACGTGTAGTGTTGGGCGAACATCTAGATGTTCGGGTTCGGGCCGAACATGGCCGAACTCCGAACATAATGGAAGTCAATGGGGACCCGAACTTTCGTGCTTTGTAAAGCCTCCTTATATGCTACATACCCCAAATTTACAGGGTATGTGCACCTTGGGAGTGGGTACAAGAGGAAAAAATTTTTTAGCAAAAAGAGCTTATAGTTTTTGAGAAAATCGATTTTAAAGTTTCAAAGGGAAAACTGTCTTTTAAATGCGGGAAATGTCTGTTTTCTTTGCACAGGTAACATGCTTTTTGTCGGCATGCAGTCATAAATGTAATACATATAAGAGGTTCCAGGAAAAGGGACCGGTAACGCTAACCCAGCAGCAGCACACGTGATGGAACAGGAGGAGGGTGGCGCAGGAGGAGAAGGCCACGCTTTGAGACACAACAACCCAGGCCTTGCATGAGGACAAGAAGCGTGCGGATAGCAATTTGCATTTTGTCGCCATGCAGTCATAAATGTAATACAGATGAGAGGTTCAATAAACAGGGACCGGAAACGCTAACCCATCACAGATGTTCATTGTTCATGTTACTTGGTTGGGGTCCGGGAGTGTTGCGTAGTCGTTTCCAATCCAGGATTGATTCATTTTAATTTGAGTCAGACGGTCTGCATTTTCTGTGGAGAGGCGGATACGCCGCCGATCTGTGACGATGCCTCCGGCAGCACTGAAACAGCGTTCCGACATAACGCTGGCTGCCGGGCAAGCCAGCACCTCTATTGCGTACATTGCCAGTTTGTGCCAGGTGTCTAGCTTCGATACCCAATAGTTGAAGGGTGCAGATGGATTGTTCAACACAGCTACGCCATCTGACATGTAGTCCTTGACCATCTTCTCCAGGCGATCGGTGTTGGAGGTGGATCTGCACGCTTGCTGTTCTGTGTGCTGCTGCATGGGTGTCAGAAAATTTTCCCACTCCAAGGACACTGCCGATACCATTCCCTTTTGGGCACTAGCTGCGGCTTGTGTTGTTTGCTGCCCTCCTGGTCGTCCTGGGTTTGCGGAAGTCAGTCTGTCGGCGTACAACTGGCTAGAGGAGGGGGAGGATGTCAATCTCCTCTCTAAAGTCTCCACAAGGGCCTCCTGGTATTCTTCCATTTTGACCTGTCTGGCTCTTTCTTCAAGCAGTTTTGGAACATTGTGTTTGTACCGTGGATCCAGAAGGGTATAAACCCAGTAATTGGTGTTGTCCAGAATGCGCACAATGCGTGGGTCGCGTTCAATGCAGTCCTAGGCCGAAGAGGTCATAGCCTAGGGTCACAAAACCTGTTTATTTGGGCAATTTCAATGGTGGCGAGTCTGACGTACATAAATCGCAGCAATGGCCGTTAGCAACGTCTGAATCTCACGAAATGTCTCATGCAGGTAGAAGACATATTGTTAGACTTGGGCTCCAAAGATGGGTTCCCTACATCTCTGCAAACCAGAGTTACAGGGCTCCAAATTTGGTAAAATCACCCATAGGCTTTCATTGGGCCTCCTATTTACAGTTCCAACATCTCACATCTTTTCAAAGGGCAATTACTCAGCAGTACCAAATTTTCTAGCATTGTAGGGACCCTTAGGGGGAACATGACTGGTGAGTTTCGGGCCCCTAGGCCAAAGAGGTCATAGCCTAGGGTCACAAAAACCTGTTTATTTGGGCTATTTCAATGGTAGTGATGGTGGCGTACATAAATCGCAGCAATGGCCGTTAGCAAAGTCTGAATCTCACGAAATGTCTCATGCAGGTAGAAGACATATTGTTAGACTTGGATTCCAAAGATGGGGTCCCTACATCTCTGCAAACCAGAGTTACAGGGGTCCAAAATTGGTAAAATCCCCCATAGGATTTCATTGCCTCCCTATTTCACTTTCCAAAATCTCACATCTTTTCAAAGGGCAATGGCTCAGCAGTACCAAATTTTCTAGCATTGTAGGGACCCTTAGGGGGATCATGACTGGTGAGTTTTGCCACTGCTGAGCCATTGCCCTTTGAAATGGTGTGAGATTTTGGAACGGTAAATAGGAGGCCCAATGAAAGCCTATGGGGGATTTTACCAATTTTGGACCCCTGTAACTCTGGTTTGCAGAGATGTAGGGACCCCATCTTTGGAATCCAAGTCTAACAATATGTCTTCTACCTGCATGAGACATTTCGTGAGATTCAGACTTTGCTAACGGCCATTGCTGAGATTTATGTACGCCACCATCACTACCATTGAAATAGCCCAAAAAAAACAGGTTTTTGTGACCCTAGGCTATGACCTCTTCGGCCTAGGGGCCCGAAACTCAACCAGTCATGTTCCCCCTAAGGGTCCCTACAATGCTAGAAAATTTGGTACTGCTGAGCCATTGCCCTTTGAAAAGATGTGAGACTTTGGAAAGTGAAATATGGAGGCAATGAAATCCTATGGGGGATTTTACCAATTTTGGACCCCTGTAACTCTGGTTTGCAGAGATGTAGGGACCCCATCTTTGGAATCCAAGTCTAACAATATGTCTTCTACCTGCATGAGACATTTCGTGAGATTCAGACTTTGCTAACGGCCATTGCTGCGATTTATGTACGTCACCATCACTACCATTGAAATAGCCCAAATAAACAGGTTTTTGTGACCCTAGGCTATGACCTCTTTGGCCTAGGGGCCCGAAACTCACCAGTCATGTTCCCCCTAAGGGTCCCTACAATGCTAGAAAATTTGGTACTGCTGAGTAATTGCCCTTTGAAAAGATGTGAGATGTTGGAACTGTAAATAGGAGGCCCAATGAAAGCCTATGGGTGATTTTACCAAATTTGGAGCCCTGTAACTCTGGTTTGCAGAGATGTAGGGAACCCATCTTTGGAGCCCAAGTCTAACAATATGTCTTCTACCTGCATGAGACATTTCGTGAGATTCAGACGTTGCTAACGGCCATTGCTGCGATTTATGTACGTCAGACTCGCCACCATTGAAATTGCCCAAATAAACAGGTTTTGTGACCCTAGGCTATGACCTCTTCGGCCTAGGACTGCATTGAACGCGACCCACGCATTGTGCGCATTCTGGACAACACCAATTACTGGGTTTATACCCTTCTGGATCCATGGTACAAACACAATGTTCCAAAACTGCTTGAAGAAAGAGCCAGACAGGTCAAAATGGAAGAATACCAGCAGGCCCTTGTGGAGACTTTAGAGAGGAGATTGACATCCTCCCTCTCCTCTAGCCAGTTGTACGCCGACAGACTGACTTCCGCAAACCCAGGACGACCAGGAGGGCAGCAAACAACACAAGCCGCAGCTAGTGCCCAAAAGGGAATGGTATCGGCAGTGTCCTTGGAGTGGGAAAATTTTCTGACACCCATGCAGCAGCACACAGAACAGCAAGCGTGTAGATCCACCTCCAACACCGATCGCCTGGAGAAGATGGTCAAGGACTACATGTCAGATGGCGTAGCTGTGTTGAACAATCCATCTGCACCCTTCAACTATTGGGTATCGAAGCTAGACACCTGGCACAAACTGGCAATGTACGCAATAGAGGTGCTGGCTTGCCCGGCAGCCAGCGTTATGTCAGGACGCTGTTTCAGTGCTGCCGGAGGCATCGTCACAGATCGGCGGCGTATCCGCCTCTCCACAGAAAATGCAGACCGTCTGACTCAAATTAAAATGAATCAATCCTGGATTGGAAACGACTACGCAACACTCCCGGACCCCAACCAAGTAACATGAACAATGAACATCTGTGATGGGTTAGCGTTTCCGGTCCCTGTTTATTGAACCTCTCATCTGTATTACATTTATGACTGCATGGCGACAAAATGCAAATTGCTATCCGCACGCTTCTTGTCCTCATGCAAGGCCTGGGTTGTTGTGTCTCAAAGCGTGGCCTTCTCCTCCTGCGCCACCCTCCTCCTGTTCCATCACGTGTGCTGCTGCTGGGTTAGCGTTACCGGTCCCTTTTCCTGGAACCTCTTATATGTATTACATTTATGACTGCATGCCGACAAAAAGCATGTTACCTGTGCAAAGAAAACAGACATTTCCCGCATTTAAAAGACAGTTTTCCCTTTGAAACTTTAAAATCGATTTTCTCAAAAACTATAAGCTCTTTTTGCTAATTTTTTTTTCCTCTTGTACCCACTCCCAAGGTGCACATACCCTGTAAATTTGGGGTATGTAGCATGTAAGGAGGCTTTACAAACCACAAAAGTTCGGGTCCCCATTGACTTCCATTATGTTCGGAGTTCGGGTCGAACACCCGAACATCGCGGCCATGTTCGGCCTGTTCGGCCCGAACGCGAACATCTAGATGTTCGCCCAACACTAGCAGTAATCACAATCTTTGTAAGCAGTAGAAGTCAGAGGTCAGTAGTCGCAGTTTCTGTAGTGGTGGTCGGTCAGCATTTATGATCTCTGTAAAGGGGCCCATACACTTAATATCCTGCCGATATGCAGCAGATTCGATCACACTGTGATCGAATCTGCTGTGAAATCGTTGCGCAAACGCTGACCGAACGATCGATTTCCGTCCAGAATCGATCGTTCCCATCGTTCTGTCCATGGCGTGCGGAAGATTTTGCTCGATCGAATGTCCTACGACCGACGCTAGCGGCAATACATTACCTGTTCCGCCGGCGTGAGTCCCCTGGTCTCCGCTGTCCCTTGTCCGCGCTGGGCTCCAGTTGGCTTCACTTACTTCCTGTCCCGACAGGAAGTTTAAACAGTAGAGTGCCCTCTCCTGTTTAAACTTCCCCCGGCAGGAAGTAAAGTGAAGCTGGAGCCCTGGAGCCCAGAGCGGAGAAGAAGACAGCGGAGACCAGGGGACTCGCGCTGGCTGGATCATGTAATGTATGCGGAGGGAGCGGGGCGGCGGCGGCAGCTCCACAGATTGTAAATCGGTTGCATAGTAAAATCGATTCACAATCTGTTTGCAGTAAACGCAGCCATACGATCCCTCTTTGATCAGATTCAATCAGAGAGGGATCTATCTGTTGGCCGATCTGATGGCAAATCGACCAGTGTATGGCCACCTTAATTTGATCCTGTAAGTGACCCTAGAAGTCCCTTCAATTGCTGCATAACAAGGTTTACAGTACCTATAGTAGTCTGCCATTAACTACAGTCTCTGAAATGATCAGCAATTAGTCTCTGTGACAGCAGTACAGGTGCAGGACTCATTGGATCAGGTGAATTGTAAAGCACCTGCCTATAGTTTCATTCGTGTATATGAGCCATTGAAGGTAGTGATAATCGTAATTTGCTAATTACCATTACACAAAATTTTGTGTAATTTTTCGCAATTATGGCCATGTATAATTACATTTTGGACAATAATTTTGCATAATCCATCTGTAATTTTGCATAATTTTTGCCGACTTTAGCGGTTAATAGCAATTATCAAAGCACCTGTACATGCTATCATCACCAATATTGCTACACATGTTAATGGGAATATTGGGAACAAGTCAAAAGAAGATTCAAAAATAACTTGTAGTTTTTGAGATAATTGATTTTGAAAATGCAAAGGAAAAAGGGTTTTTAAACTTTTTCTCTAGTTTAAAAACCATTTTTCAATGACAGTAGAAACAGTTTCAAAATCAATTATCTCCAAAACTACATGTTCATTTTGAAAAATTATTTTTTTACTTGTTCCCAATATTTCCGTTATGTAGCAATTTTGGTGATGATAGCATGTATGGCTTTGTTAAAGTGATAGCATGTATGGCTTTGCTAAAGTCACTAAAGTGGCCACGAAACTATGCAAAAGTTAGCGTAATTGCGCAAAATTACGGATGGATTACGTTTACATGGAAAATTAATTATGAGTTTTCCCAAAATTTGCATTATGATTTTCCATCGTAATTGCGAATTACAATGCAAAATTATGATTATGTGAAATTTGTGCTCATTACTAATTGAGGGATCGCTATCAGAAAAAAATTGTATTGTGTTTAAAACGCTTAGTCATCCCAACCTAAAATGATCTCTAAATTACTTTTTTCCTATGTCACTGTCACTTTCACTAGGTAGTAAAAGACAGCTTTGACAGATTTTGGACTAGTCTCCACTTGTGGGAATTTCATGGCAAAACCTCTAGGGGTGCATAACAGGTAGAACTGTCTGTTTTCACAGTATATACTGACAGGCATAGCCAGCTAACAAGAGTATGTGTAAGATGCAACCGAGCAGGAAGGAGCCACAATAAAAGAGGGGAGAGCAAGAACTTCAGATGGTACAGTCCAACACCTTCAGAGAAGGTGCAGCACAGGGTATAGCTGAAAATGGCATTGAAGATTTAAAGAAATACAGTAGCAACCAGGCAACAAAAGCGGTCGCTTGGGGCCCCATTCAGAGTCAAAGGGGACCCATCAGCACATAAACCAGCCCTCGCCATCCTGTCAGCAGTGGCTGGATGGTATAATGGTTAAAGGGACTCCGAGCAGTGCAGTAACTATGGAAAGATGCATATCATTTTAAAGCTCTCTTTCTCCTCTTTCCAATGATATATAAACCGCCGCCCTATGCCTTTTAGTTTTCGCTATTTTTGTGATCGAAATCGCGGCCACAGCAGTTTCGAACCCGAAAATTGCGAAAACTAAAAGGCGTAGGGTGGCAGTTTATCTATCATTGGAAAGAGGAGAAAGAGAGCTTCAAAATGATATGCATCTTTCCATAGTTACATTGTATTACACATGACGACTTTTCTCCAAATTTGGCAGCTCGATTCAGCACTATGCAATGAAATATAAGGAACCCAGGGGGATATAATTACAAACATCATGCTGGTAGGTGTGAGGATGTAATTAGTTAGTTGTGGGTATGCTTAAAGGCATACCCACAGGCACTGCTCAGAGTCCCTTTAAGGGCTCTGCCTCTGACACAGGAGACCAGGGTTCGAATCTCGTCTCTGCCTGTTCAGTAAGCCAGCACCTATTCAGTAGGAGACCCTAGGCAAGTCTCTCTAACACTGCTACTGCCTATAGGGTGCGTCCTAGTGGCTGCAGCTCTGGCGCTTTGAGTCCGCCAGGAGAAAAGCGCGATATAAATGTTACTTGTTTTGTCTTGTCTTGTCAAATGATGCCGTGTGCTGCTGATTGTCTTCAAAGCCAGGCTCGCCTCCTAGGTCCCACTCCTGCTACTGTGCGCTTTGCCGCTGCCCACTCCTCCCTCCCTTCCCACAGAGAACCACAGCTGCAGCAAAAATGATAGCAGCAGATGGCAAACGCTCACTCACCTATCCATGATCCAAGCGATAGAGATCCCGTCATCTGAAACCCATCTGTCTCTTCTACAGTGCAGCCGCTCGCTCTGAACTTCCTGATTCTCAGATCAGACAGGAAGTAGGAAGTAGTAATAGTAGTAGTAACAGAGCGGCAGCACTCTAGAGGAGACAAATGGGCTCTCCGGATGACGAGACCTCTATTGCTTGGTTCGCAATAGGTGAATGTGAGTCATCTGGTGCTGTCATTCTCCCCCGCTGCGGCTGCCTTCTCTGCTGGACTATCGTATTCATTGGGATAGAGGCTGCATGGTGGCTGTCTAGTTTGGGAGGAAATCGGTTGTTCGGTGGTGGGGGTAGTTATGTAATTCTGTCTGGGAAACAGCTTCCGGTTTGGCGGTGTCCAGAGCTTTCTGCTATTGCCAGGCTGGAGATGCAGGGGGAAAGTGCTGCTGCTGTGATATCTGGTGCCCTCTTCACAGGGGTGCCCCAGCCCCTGAGTGCAAATGTTCCAGCCATTCATCTCTCACTCTGCATTTTGCCGCTGCTATTCCCTGCATTGTGCACCCACAGAGGAAAGCGGGCTGTTGCCCATAGCAACCAGTAGCTCCGCTGCCCCGGTGTGTGCGGCATGTTGCTGTGCAGCTGCATCTTCTGATTCTATTACGACATGATGGGGGGGCCCAAATCAGTTACTTTGCTTAGGGCCCCATTTAGCCTTAATCCGGCTCTGAGTAGCAGTGTATAATAGAAGTGTGTCTTACCATTGCAGGAATAGATATCTTATGCTTGTCTAAGCATTTTATTTAATTCTAATTGTCCTTAAAGGGTTATGGCATTGGATTTTGCATGGTGGAAAACTGGGCATAGTGAGGTAAACCTTAGAGTAGAGCAGAGGAGGGGCATAAAATTAGACCTCTTCTAATTTAGAAATGTTGCACTTGCACAGGAAAATAAATTATTAGTATTATTGTTCTGTATTTATATAGTGTTAACATCTTCCACAGCACTGTATAGAGTATATTGCACTGATTGTCATTGGAAGGGGTGGGGGAGAGGCGGGAACAGGCAAAGGAGAGTCGGTGAGAAGGCTCTTAGGAGGGTGGGGAAGGGGCATCATGCACAAGTTCCTTTCCTGCAAGAGACACCCCTCCCCATTAGTTTGTAGACAAGCTTCTTGTCAGTAGATTGGGGGGACGGCTGGAGCGGCACAGGGGAAGGGGTGCTGACAGCAGTGCAGAGGGCACACAGTGGCATGTCCTTCAGAACTGCCTTGGGTACACTATAAGTTCGTCCTCTGGCTTTTAAACCCAGCTCACCGATTTTTATCCTCTGGTTTTTAACTCTGCAAAATCAGCAATCCACTATAACTGTGTTGTTGACCAGTGGCACATTTAGAGTTCATTTCGCACGCATGTAATATATTAATACACGTATCCTTTAACCACTTATATTTTACGAGATGGTATACAGTGGGTTGCAAAAATATTCGGCCCCCTTGAAGTTTTCCACATTTTGTCATATTACTACCACAAACATGAATCAATTTTATTGGAATTCCACATGAAAGACCAATACAAAATGGTGTACACATGGGAAGTGGAACGAAAATCATACATGATTCCAAACATTTTTTACAAATAAATAACTGCAAAGTGGTGTGTGCATAATTATTCGGCCCCCTTTGATCTGAGTGCAGTCAGTTGCCTATAGACATTGCCTTATGAGTGCTAATGACTAAATAGAGTACACCTGTGTGTAATCTAATGTCAGTATAAATACAGCTGCTCTGTGACGGCCTCAGAGGTTGTCTAAGAAAATATTGGGAGCAACAACACCGTGAAGTCCAAAGAACACACAAGACAGGTCAGGGATCAAGTTATTGAGAAATTTAAATCAGTCTTAGGCTACAAAAAGATTTCCAAAGCCTTGAACATCCCACGGAGCACTGTTCAAGCGATCATTCAGAAATGCAAGGAGTATGGCACAACTGTACACCTACCAAGACAAGGCCATCCACCTAAACTCACAGGCCGAACAAGGAGAGCGCTGATCAGAAATGCAGTCAAGAGGCCCATGGTGACTCTGGACGAGCTGCAGAGATCTACAGCTCAGGTGGGAGACTCTGTCCATGGGACAACTATTAGTCATGCACTGTACAAAGTTGGCCTTTATGGAACAGTGGCAAGAAGAAAGGCATTGTTAACAGAAAGCATAAGAAGTCCCGTCTGCAGTTTGCCACAAGTCATGTGGGTGGGGGACACGGCAACCATGTAGAAGAAGGTGCTCTGGTCAGATGAGACCAAAATGGAACTTTTTGGCCAAAATGCAAAACGCTATGTGTGGCGGAAAACTAACACTGCACATCACTCTGAACACACCATCCCCACTGTCAAATATGGTGGTGGCAGCATCATGCTCCGGGGGTGCATCTCTTCAGCAGGGACAGGGAAGCTGGTCAGAGTTGATGGGAAGATGGATGGAGCTAAATACAGGAAAAACTTGGAAGAAAACCTCTTGGAGACTGCAAAAGACTTAAAGGGAACCTTAACTGAACGGGGGGTAAAGAGTTTCACTTACCTGGGGCTATTACCAGCCCCCTGCAGCAGTCCCGTGCCCTCGGCGCCGCTCTGGAATCCTCTGGTCCCCCGCTGTCACTTAGTTTAGTTTTTGACGACTCACCAGTCGCCGGCCGCCATGCGTATTATTGGACGCATTCACAAATGCAATTAGCGCTATTGCGGACCGCAACGCGTACAAAAATACGCATTGCCGTATATCTACGCGTGCGGAATGCGGCAACGCGTATTTTTGTACGCGTTGCGGTCCGCAATAGCGCTAATTGCATTTGTGAATGCGCCCAATAATACGCATGGCGGCCGGCGACTGGTGAGTCGTCAAAAACGAAACTAAGTGACAGCGGGGGACCAGAGGATTCCAGAGCGGCGCCGAGGGCACAGGACTGTTGCAGGGGGCTGGTAATAGCCCCAGGTAAGTGAAACTCTTTACCCCTCCCACCCGTTCAGTTAAGGTTCCCTTTAAGACTGGGGCGGAGGTCCACCTTCCAGCAGGACAATGACCCTAAACATAAAGCCAGGTCAACAATGGAATGGTTTACAACAAAACATATCCATGTGTTAGAATGGCCCAGTCAAAGTCCAGATCTAAATCCAATCGAGAATATGTGGCAAGATCTGAAAACTGCTGTTCACAAATGCTGTCCATCTAATCTGACTGAGCTGGAGCTGTTTTGCAAAGAAGAATGGGCAAGGATTTCAGTCTCTAGATGTGCAAAGCTGGTAGAGACATACCCTAAAAGACTGGCAGCTGTAATTGCAGCAAAAGGTGGCTCTACAAAGTTTTGACTCAGGGGGTCGAATAATTACGCACACCCCACTTTGCAGTTATTTATTTGTAAAAAATGTTTGGAATGATGTATGATTTTCGATCCACTTCTCACATGTACACTACTTTGTATTGGTCTTTCACGTGGAATTCCAATAAAATTGATGCATGTTTGTGGCAGTAATGTGACAAAATGTGGAAAACTTCAAGGGGGCCGAATACTTTTGCAACCCACTGTATTAGGTCCTGCAGGACTTCAGTTCCTGCTCAGAAACGTAGATAGTCATCTATTGCGGCGAATGGCTGCCGCTCACTCCCGTGCGTTCTTGTTGTCGCCCGTTAGTGGGGAGATCAGTGAATTTTTTTTTGCAATTATGGGCTTGTAATTAGTAATGGACGCAAAACAGAAAAAATACACCTTTAATTCCAAATAAAATATTGTCAAATGGGCAAATAAAATGTGTACATTTTATCCACAGCAGAACCTTTTATTTTAAAACTATAATGGCCGAAAATTGAGAGTTAATGAATTTTTCCATTTTTTTTCTTATTATTCCCATTAAAATGCATTTAGAATAAAATAATTCTGAGCAAAATGTACTACCCAAAGGAAGCCTAACTGGTGGCTAAACACAAGCTATAGATAATTTCATTGTGAGTAGCTATAAAGTTATTGGCAAATGAATGGGAGGCGTACTGACAGGTGAAAATTGCTCTGGTGCTGAAGGCAAAAAAAACCCCTTATTAGTGAAGTGGTTAAACCATAAGACATGCCAAGTCTACCATATATGGAGCTTGTGTTCTTTTTTTATCAAGTCAGGAGGACACGATGAAAGCATTGAGGTACCTCTCCATTATAATAATAAAAACCATTATAGGTGCATTAAACAAACATCACTGTTAAAATTTAACTTTTATTTTTTAGCAGAAGACCTTCAATGCACCAAGTCTGACAGTGGGCTATATCCATCCATCAAAAAGAAAGAAAGCAAGCAAGAGCTATTCAGCTGTGTCTTATTTATATGACTCCAAATTGTTTGCTTATCAAAAGTGATTTAATCCCATATATGAGTTTAATGTACCATAAAGCCACTTTTATGTGATCTCCTAAGAACACACAATCTGGCTGTGTATTCACTATTTAGTTAAGTCAGCGACATGTCCTTACATTGTCCAGGTGAAATATTAAACCCCATTCGGTGTACAAATAAAGCTTTGTTAGCTGTTCTGCTGAACACCATTTACTTATTCTGTAGAGATTGATTTCTGCAGTCACAGATAAAAGCATTATGCATGTCTGTATCTTCTCTAAAGCTTATCTTACAAGTAAATCAGTGTTTGCACAGATGTGTCTGTCCTGCTACAACATCTATTTTCTCTCCTAGTAACTTTGCCATTGTCCCTAAGCAGTGAATATAACATTGTGAAGTTACTGTAGAGACTCTGGCTTGGTACATAAAAGAGAACCGCAATGCACTACCCACTAGCTTTGATGATGATGAGCTGCTGATGGCAGAGATTAAATTATCAATACGTTTCAATGACAAAAGGCTTTGTGAGACCATATCATCTGGTTTTCTACATTTTAAAGTGCACCTGTAACAAAGCTGAGCAAAATACATCAACCACATTAGCAGAGCTCGCCATCACTGAAAATTGCATTTTCAAATGACCAGTACTTCTAGAGGTTTTTGAGTTAGTAGTAGTAGTAGTATTATTAATACTAATAATAAAAACAACAATAATAATAATAATGTTAACTTTTGTATAGCGCTTATCTACTGTCAGACTCAAAGCATTTGAGAGCTTAAGACACTGAGGCCCCATTCACACTAGAGCGTTTTGCCAGTGATTTCGGCAAAACGCTCAAACACTAGCGCTTTTGAAAGCGCTAGTGTAAATAAACCCTATAGGCCCATTCTTACTTGGGCGCTTTTGAAAGCGCTAGTGTAAATAAACCCTATAGGCCCATTCTTACTTGGGCGATTTGCGTTAATCGCTGGCGATTAACGCAAATCGCCAAACACAAACGCGTAGCCTGCACCATTTTCAGACGATTTCCCGGCAATTGCGTTTCAGTATAGAAGCGCTAATCGCGATCACCGGAAAATCGCTGCAGTATCCAGTAATTTTTCCGTGTGCTTTTAAGTGTGAATGGGGCCTAAGGGTGCTTTCAGCAGGCCAACCTGGAGAATTAGGTAATCTTGCCCAAGGACGCTTTACTGAATAGGTAACTGGCTTCAGCTAGAATTCAAACTCTGGTCTCTTGTGTCAAAGGTGGTTAAGGGACAACTGAAACAAGAGGGATATGGAGACTGCCATGTTTATCAAGGCCTAAAAACGCACACATTTCCATAGGAAAATGTGTGCAGCCGGGCATTGTATACTGTGCTAAATACAAGCACCAGTGTTGCTCGCGAGTTTTCGCCAAAGTCATTTTCGCATCGAAAATTGCTTTTCCAATTTTGAAAAGATTTTCGTGAAAATACATTGGATGTTGACAATATGGTGAAGATTCACAAAAACACAAAAAAATCTCTTTTTTTTACCGCAAAAAGTTATTTGCAAAAAAAAACCTTTTATTTTAGCGTGAAAATTCGCAAAAAAAATTAAAATTAACACGTATTACAAAATTATTTGGGATGGCATTTTCGCTCAAAAGTCGTATTTAACATTATTTTTGTGTAAATGTATGCAAAAAGAACATTGGCATTTTCGCTGATCACTAGCAAGTACATACAGGTGTAAATGTTATAGTTTTGCATGAAAAAAAAAAAACATGGTCTTTCATTCTGCAAATAAATTTGCCCCCAAAAAAATCATGCACACGTGTCTAGTTGGAACGAGCTCTCGAGCTCTTAAACTGGGTTCAGATTATCATATTTATTTTGATGGAAACATTAGGTTTTCACATTTTCCATTTCTGTTATTTTACATTTTACGCCTTTATTTTTCTCAAATTTCATCCGATGATATCTGCATTGTAATGTTTATATTTGCTTTGTTTTGTTTTTTAACTAAAACCCATATAAGATCTTCCATGTTATTATTTTTTTAATTTAATATATTTTTTTTTAACCTTCCTGGCGGTAACCCCGTCGCGCCGCGCCGCCCCCCCCCCCCCCCGACCCCGTGCGCTGCCTGCCCAATCAGTGCCAGGCAGCGCTGAGGGGTGGATCGGGACTCCCAATGACGTCACGACGTCGGTGACGTCATGCCGCCCAGTCGCCATGGCGACGGGAGAAGCCCTCCAGGAAATCCCATTCTTTGAACGGGATTTCCTGATCGGAAATCGCCGAAGGCGATCGAAGCGGGCGGGGGGATGCTGCTGAGCAGCGGCTATCATGTAGCATGTTAAAAAAAAAAAAAAACTGCTGCGCTCCCTCCTGGCGAAATTAATTAGACTGCCAGGAGGCTTTTTAATGTGTGTTTGCCCCTACAACTTCTTTTAACCACTCCCAACCACCAATCACTCTTCACATAATCAGTGGATGCATCCATGAATTGCCTTATAGCTGACAGGCGTCTTTGCAGGGATTAGTTGAGATGCAGTGGTTGAAAGCAAGGCCAGCACAGTGATGGTGTGAATGGCAGCTAGTGCCTAACTGCCCTGAGCATCATACGGGCATCTGAAGAGGCTTTTGGCTGTCCCACAGTGCAAGACCATCAGCCATCTCAGTGTGAATAAGCCAAGCAGTTCAATTCATTCTGTTTAAACAGATTGCAGGGGGGGTGGTTTAGGCTTGGGGTGGCAGTCTGGGGGGGGGGGTGCTTGGTAAGCTGCAGAAATGTTACTATTACCAGGACACCCCTGTCAATGTCACTCAGGGCTGGATTTCTTGAAAGGCCACAAAGGCTTGGGCCTTGGGCAGCTGCAGCCCAAGGGGATGGCTCATCATAGAAGGGGATGGCTGAACAGGGAAGACAAGGAAGTAAATGAAATAGTGAGCAACACATGGAAAAGCGGTGCTGCTACATATGAGAGCTGTGCATAAAAACGAGGTGATGTTGTACATGGATAGTACACATGGAATTGGGAGAAGCAACAAGAAAATTGGCCTAAAAGTATACATTCTAAAAGTATAGAAGTATAAATACTGCCTTGCATATCCTTGAAGTATGAGATAAGAATGTTTTGGCTGTAATAGCCTACTGGAAGTGGAACAAAGACCACCCAATAATGAAGAATTTTAGCTTTGTACATAAGAATATTAAGAAATAAAAATATGATTGGAGCAAGATGAGCAAGACCAAGTAACAGTATACAGATTCAGCCTCTCATTGTCATCTCCGGCTGCTGCCATACCATGCGCCATTCCCTTTTTCCCCCCAAGCTGTCCCCTTTATTTCTTCTATAGTTCATGCCGTGGTCACGTTTCCTGCTGATTAATTTGTGTGGGTGAGGAAACATGGTGCAGCCTTAGAATACAGGCCATCGGAATGAGATTATTTATGAACAAGTCATCGCATCTCCATACTGAAGTGAAGAAGGAATCAGCATGACACGATTTTAATTGCCGCAGCATCTTAAGTTTAGTCTTTTGCTGATCATCAGTTTACCTCATTTAAAAAATATATGTGCTTTTTATACACTAATCATACTTTGCAGGACTTTGAACAGTTTTCAAAGTGAATACAAAATTGAAATCCATAAGTCTATAAATAAGTAACGTCGCATTCATTTGTTAACGCCACATAATGGAGCCGCACTTGTTGTGGAGTATTAATGACGGGAAAATAGGGTGAAGAGTCAAGTTTATTTTCAACGTTCAAAAATTTCATGCTATGCTTCACAATGATAGCTGGTTAAGAATTAGTCATGCAATAAAGGTGCCTAGAAACAGGAGATTATTCATAGGGGCTTTATAGCTGAAACTAAGGTCTCGCTGCGAGTCTAAATTGGATGATGTGTCAGTGGTCTGGATGCTGGACTCACTTTGTGGCTGTACTGTTTGGGATTATTTAATTCATTGGGTCTGCAATGTTGTTTTTTTTGTTTGTTTCTTTTTTTGTTTTGTTTTACACCAGTCGGTTTAATGTTTGGTTTGTAATTTTTTATAATTGTTCATCTAATCCTCATCTCTAAAACTGTACCTCCCTGTTGATGAAACCCTTCTTCCTCTCACTAATCCCTCTATGATTCCTAACTATAACATCCTTCCCTAAAAAGGGTTGTATCATCCCCCCCCCCCCCCCCCCCCCAAAAAAAATGCCCAAAAAATTGCGATCCTAAAACATAAGTAAACACTTTTTTTAAAAAAAATTAAATAGGTACCCTTTTTTTCCTTTTTTCCTGGTCTGGGTGGGTGCAGGGCTGGATTTCTGGTAAAGGCCACAGAGGCCATGGCCTAGGGCGATAAAATCAGATAAGATCAGAAGGGCGGCAGGACTTGGAGAGAGAAGAGGTTATATGTCAAAGTAAATCATCTCTTCTGGTCCCGCAGCGCAGCCAGCCAGCGCCCTGCTCTGCACTGATAGCTGAATTTCAGAGTTCCCCAATCCCTGCTTCTCTCTCACACACTTCTTGATGTGTTATAACAATCAGATTCAATCATAACTGCCACCTGATGATCCATTCCTGGTGATGGACATACAAGTGGATGTGAGAAATAAAAGGGATTTACATTACAAAGCAGATAGAACTAAGTTCCGCTGAGTTTTAATGCAGGAATTCACAAACATCAGTGAGCTCTGCTAGTTTCTTAACTTTCTCTTTTACTGCTGTGACACTGACCCCAGAAGCAGTTAATTACACTCTTATCTAACCCTAATTTATGACTGTTTCTCTTTTGTTTTCTTCTTCCTAGCCAGCAGTGGTCTCAGTTAACTCTTTCCCAACCCATTTTCTGTCCTTCAGCTCCTACCATCTATGAGAACTGCAGGAATAAAAATGTTGTTTGCTTTCCTTTCATTGCTACACTGTCACCTGAGCTGTTACTACCTCTATGCTAGTGTGTTTGCATCCTTCTGCTTTCCTGTAGCAGTAGAGCATTGTACCATCTTAGCCATCAGCGAAAGCAGAAAGTTTTGAATCAGGATGATACCATTTACTGGCTTAAACGAAAAAGAGTAATATTTCTGCTAATAAGCCTTCTTCAGACTGTTACTGTATACTGTCAATATGTTAGAGCACACCACCATATGTACATTCAGCATTCAAAAGAGATACATAGATTTTTCAGCAAATATAAATAAATGTCATTCAGATGCTTTAAAGTGGAGCTGAACTCTTGCACAGGACAGAAGGAAAAAAGAGAAATGTACCCTGTATGTATTTAGAGAGCCTGTCTAATTCCCCTTCATCTGTGTCTAATCAAAAGTTGTAATTTGATCTCTACACTGTGTCACCTGACTGCCACAACATCTAAGCTCATTTGAAAGCACAGGATGTTAACGATATGTCTGCTTGCATGAAAGCAGGAAGTAGACACACTGCAGATTTATTGCAGGATTTATATCAGCTGTAACAAAGAAATGTTTTTCTTTAAAATTTATGTTGTTGCATATCTTTTAGAGCAGAGAGGAAGTTTTGAGTTCAGGTCCACTGTAATTACAACAGAACATCCAAAGTGGGTCCTGACAGGATGTTTGCTACTTACCTGTTCTCTGTTTTGTATGGGTTTCTCTCCATTGCACTGCCCTGCCACCTGTTTGTGGCTCCGACTGCAGCCAGTCGCACAGAGGACAAAGAAGCAGCGCATGCTCTGGCCACTCGCGCTCCCTGTAATTTCTCGCTCCTGCCCAGATGTGCACAGCAACCGAGGCCGGACCAGTGTTATGCATTCTTGACAAGTACCCGTCATACATCAGTGTCATTTCTCAAGTATGCATGCCCAGAACACTATCGGCTGCTGTGCACATTCTGGCAGGAGCGCAAATTACAGGAATTATTTGTTGAATGGGGGGCAGAGCAGCACAACTGAAATGAGCCCATTCAAACCAGTGATCGCTAGTCAGAGTGTTGGACAGAATGTTTTTTGGTGGTGGTGGTGGTGGGGGGGGGGAGCGCTTGGCGACAGCAGGCCTAGGGCACTGGAAAGTACAAATCCGGCCCTGGGTGGGTGCCTTTGCCCTACTGTAGAAACTGTGCAGTGCCAGTGGGATCATGAGGTGTTTTTGGTTTGTTTGTTTTTAGCAACAGTAACAAGAAAATAAAAAAAATGTCCTATTTCAGATAAGACATGAACGCTATGACCAGAAGGTTATCTAAGCCCTCCCCCTCTTTGAAAAGTTTACTCAGTGATGTAAGCCTGCTGTCAACATGTGGCAGTAGATAGAGAGGGAAACTTAAAGTGACTCTGTAACAAAAATTACAATGTTTTTTCTACCATCCTACAAGTTCCTAAACCAATTCTAATCTGTTCTGGCTCACTGCAGCACTTTGTACTATCACGGTTTCTGTAATAAATCAATGTATCTTTCTCCTGTCAGACTTGTCGGCCTGTGTCTGGAAGGCTGCCAACTCTTCCGTGCTGGTCTGTTCCTCTATGCACACTCCAGTGTGTGTTTTTTTTTACATAAGCCAGCAGCTTCTCTGCTATCTTATCAGTGATAGAAGAGAGCTGGATAAAAATCCTCCTCTGTTAGGCTGTGAAAGTAGCTGACACATACTGAGGAATTACAAACACAGGCACAGGCAGAGCTGTCTGCAGGAAGCCTGTAATGTTCAGTGCATGAGAGAAGCTGGGGACAGAAGGTAAACACACACAAGTGATCTCTTGAGATTCAGAAGTAAGGCTGTATACAGCCTGCTTGTGTCTGGATGTATTTTCTATGTGTGGACATATTGTACATCAATCTACTTCCTGTTTTGGTGGCCATTTTGTTTGTTTATAAACAAACTTTTTAAAACTACTTTTTTTAAACTATTAGTTTTTGACTACTTTTAATGCGGATTGGAGCGGCGAAATTGTGACAGAGGGTAATAGGAGATGTCCCCTAACGCACTGGTATGTTTACTTTTGTGCGATTTTAACAATACAGATTCTCTTTAACACTGACCTGGGTTGAAAAAAAAAAGAAAAGGGCAGAAGTGATGTCGTGATGTCACAGATATGTTGGCTATAGTATTTAAAGCAGAATTTAATGAAGGCAGCAGGTCCTCTGAGGAGGCCCCATGGGAAAAACAGCTGTCAGGACGAGAACAGCAGGCCACATGCCCCTCCTAATGTGAACCCAGCCACACAACTGTCGATTGCCAGCATGTCACCATAACGGGACACGCAAGTATCTCCACCTGCATTGCCAGCTTTATGCTCCCACCATCTACAGCAGGGGTCTCAAACTCAATGTACCTGGGGGCCGCAGGAGGCAAAGTCAGGATGAGGCTGGACCGCATAAGGAATTTCACAATCGCCGGCCATCGCCGCCTCTGCTCGCCCCTCTCACTCTTCCTTCATAGAGAGGGGCGGGGAGAGGCGGCGATCTGTGCGGCGATTGACGTCAGGAGGGGCAGACCTGAAGCTGAAAGCTCTGCCCCTTCCAGGAAATGCCGGCGGATTTCCCCCCGGGCGATTTGGGGGCTCTGCAGCCCTCGTTTAGCGGCGGGGATGCGGCGGATTACTTGGGAGCACTGAAGCGAACTATAAGGAAGCTTTTGCTGGCGAGGGCCACAAAATATTGTATCGAGGGCCGTAATGGCCCGCAGGCCGCGAGTTTGAGACCCCTGATCTACAGTATGCTTATGCTGCTTGCTGTTTGCTATGCTGCATGCTTCAGTTAAAGCTATGAGAAAAGTGGTGATACTGCAATGCTTTACCTACACATTAAATTATTGGACTTTCTTGGAATGCTGGAATGCTTTCCTGGAATGCTGATGTGGCAGATTTTGGAATGTTGTCTACTTTTGAATGGTCAAGTAAACTAGTGTCATTTTTATGGTGTAGTGCCTGCCTGTTTCTTTTTTAGGGTTTAGTAATTAAAGGACACGTGAAGTGAGAGGGCCAGAGAGGCAGCCATACTTATTTCCTTTTAAACCATAACAGTCGCCTGGCAGTCCTGCTGATCTCTGAGTACAGTAGTATTTGGATCACACACTTGAAACAAGCTTGGTGCTATTCCAGTCAGACTTCAGTCTTCGAAACGTCGTATCTGCATGCTTGTTCAGGGTCTTTGGCTAAGAGTCAGATGATTAGCAGGATTTCAGAAACTGGTATTGTTCAAAAGGAAATAAATATGGCAGCCTCCATTTCCCTCTCACTTCCGGTGTCCTTTAAAGCCTTTACTATTTAATCATTCCACAAGCAAACCATGATGCAAATATTTCTCATTTTCAAGAAGGTTCTGATGAAGCCAAGTCTAAGAAGATAGGTAAACTAAATAAGTAATTTCTGATTGGATGATTTTTGTTATTTCATCAGTTAATATGGAGTTTCATTTCATGCTAACTATTACTCATGTCTTGTTATATTTGTTCAATCTTTTGTCTCCGGCTGGGTTCACAGTGGTCAGTTGCATGACGCATGCTTTATTATGTGTTATAATTACTGTGAACTGCAATGGAGACTGGGCATAGACTTTAAAGGACACCCGAGGTTAAAATAAACGAATGAAATAAACAATTATATCTATCCTCCTTCTCCTAAAAATTTATTTTTAAGATATTCCAATTTTATTTTATATTTAAATCTACTTTTTGAGTTTTTACTGTTGTTGCTCAATGACACATTTATTGAAGTATGCGAGAGCCACAATCTATGAACTATTGATCCTTTGTATCTCTTCCCTGCTCTCAGAAGACATTTTCTGCTAGGAAAGTGTTTTATAGTTGTAATTTCTTATCAGTGAGAGTTACACTGTACTCTGACCTGGTCCTGACTCAGACAGGAACTGCCTCTTACATACCTGATGTTTAACGCTTTCAGGCATAGAAAGAAAAAAAGGAATACAGCATAGTTATTTGTGGGCTAGGCTCTGTACATATCCATGTCTATCCCATTATGTCACATGTCACCTCGGGTATCCTTTAATACAAAGCCTGCATGCAGCGAGTTAGAATAACATGATCAGTCTCAACACAGTATGAAGAGGCTCATAGGATTGTATGGGCAGTGAGTTGACATGCAAAATGATTCTGCAATGCAAATGATCACTGTGAACAGGGCCTCCAACTCTGGTGTGCAATTCACCATCCCTCCACTGAAATCTTTACAAGCCCCCAACCTCACAGCTGATTAATTTTGGGATCAAACAAAGGACCCAAACACTGCCTCAGAGATAAAGTGGTCAGTGGTATAGCTAAAATGCCATGGGCCAAAGAGAAAGTAAACATGGCTCCCCATCCCATGTTGTATGTAAACCAGGGGTCTCAAACTCAATTTACCTGGGGGCCGCAGGAGGCAAAGTCAGGATGAGGCTGGGCCGCATAAGGGATTTCACAAAAAAAGTCCTCAAATGTCATTATTAATAGTTTTAATAATTTCTTCTGAACATGAAGTGTCCTACCTTATAGTTCGCTTCAGTGCTCCCATTACAAGTAATCCGCCATGTCCCCGCCGCAAAGCAAGGCCTGCAGAGCCCCCAAATCACCCAGGGGGCAATTCGCCGGCATTTCCTGGAAGGGGCAGAGCTTTCAGCTTCAGCTCTGCCCCTCCTGACGTCAATCGCAGCGTCACAGAGAGGGGCAGGGAGAGGCGGTGATCCATGCGACGATTGACGTCAGGAGGGGCAGAGCTACAGCTGGAAGCTCTGCCCCTCAGCGCAGTTGTGGATGTTTGCCTAGGGGACTTGGGGGCTCTGCAGCCCTCGTTTAGCGGTGGGGATGCGGCGGATTACTTGGGAGCACTGAAGCGAACTATAAGGTAAAATAGTTTGCTTCCGTGTCTCTTTTGCTGGCGTGGCCACAAAATATTGTACCGAGGGCCGCAAATGGCCCACGCGCCGCGAGTTTGAGACCCCTGATGTAAACAAACCTGTGAAAAATGTGATGTTTAAAATATAAGAAATGGAGTTGGGGGATGGGAAGGGAGAGGCATGCATGTAATTAAAGTGTAAATGACCAGACAAAATTATTAGTTGCAGCGCTCCTCCTGTGTATAGTCAGCAAATTGGCTGCACTATGGGGCTGCAAATCTCAAATCACCTTAAAGTGTACCTGAGACGGCTCAAAATTAAAAAAAAACATACATACCTGGGGCTTCCTCCAGCCCTCTTCAGGCTAATCAGTCCTTTGCCATCCTTCTCTGCCACCTAGATCCTCTGCTAGGTGGTCCAGTAACTGCACCAGTTGGGGACCAGCTGGCGCAGTCGCTGTCCGGCTGCGTGCATTACCACGTCGCGCTTCCACATTTGAAAGTTTTTGGTGAGGATAGGGTTCTCAAATCACCTTAAAGTGTACCTGAGACGGCTCAAAATTAAAAAAAAACATACATACCTGGGGCTTCCTCCAGCCCTCTTCAGGCTAATCAGTCCTTTGCCATCCTTCTCTGCCACCTAGATCCTCTGCTAGGTGGTCCAGTAACTGCACCAGTTGGGGGCCAGCTGGCGCAGTCACTGTCCCGCTGCGTGCATTACCACGTCGCGCTCCCACATTTGAAAGTTTTTGGTGAGGATAGGGTTGATAATGAGAGGAACAGGTTAAGGGTAGTCAGTGTTTAAAGAGAAGAGGTTAGGATTAGGTATGGGGGGAAGTCATTGGAAGCTTTAGGTATGAGATAGGGAACACGTGTAAAGGACAACTGAAGAAGAAGAGGAATATGGAGGCTACCATATTTATTTCCTTTTAAATTGCCTGGCAGCCCTGCTGATCTGTTTGGCTGCAGTAGTGTCTGGATCACACACCAGAAACAAGCATGTAGCTAATCTTGTCAGATCTGACATTGTCAGAAACACCTGATCTGCTGTATTCTTGTTCAGGGTCTATGGCTAAAAGCATGAGAGGCAAAGGATCAGCAGGATAGCCAAGCAACTGATTTGCTTTAAAGAAGTAAATATGACAGCCTCCATACTCCTCTCACTTCAGTTGTCCTTTAAAGAGACACTGAAGTCTCCTGAAAATCATCATTTTATTTAAAACATTTTAGCAAGATTCTGATACTACTGAGTATTCCTGAGTCTTGTGATTGGCCTAAAATGTCCATGGTATTTCTATTACCTTAGTAACATTCTGTATTCTCTGATTGGTCCAATACATCTGAGTCAACTTGGAAGTATTGGACAATCAGGGATTGCAAAAAAATCACACAAAAAAGAAGAATCCTCGGAAAATGGAAAACAAAAGTTTGCTTTCTTAAAACAAAGTATTTGCAATAATTTAGGTTGAAGTGAGCTCCGAGATGCATCTCCCATGCATCACTGCTGAAATATGCCAATTATCCATTGTAGTCCCTGCAAGCCAGCCACACCTCCAGATCTGCTGGAACGCAATGATGTGTCAGCTTTTTAAAGGACACCCAAACTGAAAATAACAATAGTATCTATCCTCCTAAAAATGACTTTTTAAGATATTCCACATTTTTATTTTATATTTAAATCTACTTTATAGCTTTTTACTGTTTTATCGTTTTTGCTCAATGACACATTCATTGAAGTATGCCAGAGCTAAAATCTATGAACTATTGACCCTTTTTATCTCTTTCCTGCTCTCAGAAACCATTTTCTGCTAGGAAAGTGTTTTATAGTTGGAATTTCTTATCAGTGATGGACACACTGTAGTCTTACCAAGTCCTGACTCCTACAGGAACCACCTCATGTGTACCTGATGTTTAACTCTTTCAGGCAGAGAAAGAAAAAAAGGAACACAGCATAGTTATTTCTGTGCTAGACATGTCTATCTCATCCTGTCACATGTCACCGTGTGTATCCTTTAATGTTACAGAGCCATATTGAATCTCATTTTACAGATCAGTCTGTGATTATGCTAGGTACACACGATACAAATTTCTGGCAGATTTACCTGCCAGATTGATTTTTTTCCATCGTGTCCGATCTGAATTTCGATCGATTTCCGGTCGATTTTCCAATCAATTTCCATGAAAGTGAACTAAAATCGATCGGAAAAACAATTAAAGTTCAGATTGGACACGTTGGAAAAAATCGATTTGCCAGGTAAATCTGCCAGAAAATTGTGTCATGTGTACCTAGCATTGCAATTTAACCTCTATTAGATGAAGCTGAGCTATACCTTTATCTAGAAACAGCAGTCACTGAGGAGATAAGAAGATGATTTTGCTATTTTCTGTGGCCCAGCCTTGGTCTATCTGCTATCGCTGTATTAAATACACACCCCCAGAAATATCTATACTGCTTGATTAGATTGATTCTCACTTTAAAATGGATTAGCAGGAACAGCTTTGCATAAAGACTGAACAAGCAGTTTTTTTTCTTTCAAAACTTTTCTTCTAGATTAAGTTTACATAGACACAAAAGCAGCATCAAAGTGGAATTTCATCTATACATTTTTATTCCAGCATTTAACATAATGAGCAAGGGTTAGGACCTTTATTTGATTATTATTGTGTCCATATTTAAAGCAGTAGGATTAGCCATACTATGCCAGGGAAAAAACCACATACAGTGGGTTGCAAAAGTATTCGGCCCCCTTGAAGTTTTCCACATTTTGTCATATTACTGCCACAAACATGAATCAATTTTATTGGAATTCCACATGAAAGACCAATATAAAGGGGTGTACACGTGAGAAGTGGAACGAAAATCATACATGATTCCAAACATTTTTTACAAATAAAAGCAAGAAGTTTTAAATCAGGATGATACCATTTATTGGCTAACTACAAATGAATAAGAATAAACAAGCTTTCGGCCTTGCAGCCTTCGTCAGGTTTACATCCTGTTAGTTTGCAAGCTGGTGGTACAGACAGCTTATATACATGCAACATCAAAAGGGAAAACAGATATTTTTTTCAAGCATAAATACGTCATTAAGATGCCTTAATACAAACAGACCATCTAAATGGGGTAAGATAAGGATCCTTAAAGCGGAATATAACCCTGCATTTCAACTTTGCTCTAAAATATTATTTACAGCATATTATATGCAAAAAGCATTTTTTTTTACTAGACCAGCATTGGAAGGGTTAAACACAGACGTTTCAAGTTCCGTGGAGAGATATGCAGAAGTTCAGATTGTTACATTCTATGTATCTATTGATAAACAGTTACACACTCTTTGGCAGTCCTCCAAGCTCCTTCTCAGTCAGAGAGATGAGTCATTCAACACTTAGATACATTTCTGTAAACAAAATGTATCTCTTTTCAGCTTCGGATGCGTCTGCAGAAATCTTAAGGAACTTTAAAGCCCTGTGTAACCCTTCCAATGCTGGTCTAGTAAAAAAAAAAATGCTGGTTGCATATAATATACTGTAAATAATGTTTTAGAGCAAAGTTGAAATGCAGGGTTATATTCCGCTTTAATATATATGTATATAAGCTGTCTGTACCACCAGCTTGCAAACTAACAGGATGTAAACCTGACGAAGGCTGCAAGGCCGAAAGCTTGTTTATTCTTATTCATTTGTAGTTAGCCAATAAATGGTATCATCCTGATTTAAAACTTCTTGCTTTTACTGATGGCTAACACGGTACAATACCCTACTGCTTTTTACAAATAATTAACTGCAAAGTGGTGTGTGCATAGTTATTCGGCCCCCTTTGATCTGAGTGCAGTCAGTTGCCTATAGACATTGCCTGATGAGTGCTAATGACTAAATAGAGTGCACCTGTGTGTAATCTAATGTCAGTACAAATACAGTTGCTCTGTGAGGGCCTCAGAGGTGGAGGCAGGAAATTTGGGCGCACAAGGCAGGTGGACAAAAAGGGCGCCACCATTCACTCCCATAATAAATATTGTTTAATGGGCGCCCAACAGGAAAAAAGGGCGCCGGAGAAAAATAACGTTTTACAAGCGGTGCCCGGAGACTTTTAATGTTTTATAACTGCTTCTCATGATTACACATTATTTAATGATTTATATTTTTTTAAACATTATTTTTAAACGAAAAACAGCACAATATTTTTTTTAAAACATTATTAATGCTTATCACAGGGGGGTCTTAGGTTTAGGCACCACCAGGGGGGTCTAGGGGTTAGGGGTAGGTACAGGGAGGGTTCTGTGTGAGAGATGGGTTAGTTATAGTTTTAGTAAAATTCTTATTAATCTTTTATAAAACGTTATTATACATTTCACTTTTTAAACAGGGAAGATTAACGTTTTTACAATTGCCGATTTCATACACATTATTTAATGATTTATAACTTTATAAAACATTATTTTTAAATGAAATATAGCACTATTTTTTTAACCGTTATTCATGCTTATCGTTTAAAACCCTGCGCCTTTTTTTCCCGACGCCCTTTTTTAACGTACGCCTCAGAGGTTGTCTAAGAGAATATTGGGAGCAACAACACCGTGAAGTCCAAAGAACACACAAGATAGGTCAGGGATCAAGTTATTGAGAAATTTAAAGCAGGCTCAGGCTACAAAAAGATTTCCAAAGCCTTGAACATCCCACGGAGCACTGTTCAAGCGATCATTCAGAAATGGAAGGAGTATGGCACAATTGTACACCTACCAAGACAATGCCATCCACCTAAAATCACAGGCCGAAAAAGGAGAGCGCTGATCAGAAATGCAGTCAAGAGGCCCATGGTGACTCTGGACGGGCTGCAGAGATCTACAGCTAAGGTGGGAGACTCTGTCCATAGGACAACTATTAGTCATGCACTGTACAAAGTTGGCCTTTATGGAAGAGTGGCAAGAAGAAAGGCATTGTTAACAAAAAGCATAAGAAGTCCCATTTGCAGTTTGCCACAAGCCATGCGGGGGACACAGCAACCATGTGGAAGAAGGTGCTCTGGTCAGATGAGACCAAAATGGACCTTTTTGGCCAAAATGCAAAACGCTATGTGTGGCAGAAAACTAACACTGCACATCACTCTGAACACACCATCCCTACTGTCAAATATGGTGGTGGCAGCATCATGCTCGGGGGGTGAATCTCTTCAGCAGGGACAGGGAAGCTGGTCAGAGTTTATGGGAAGATGGATGGAGCCAAATACAGGGCAAACTTGGAAGAAAACCTCTTGGAGACTGCAAAAGACTTGAGACTGGGGCGGAGGTTCACCTTCCAGCAGGACAATGACCCTAAACATAAATCCAGGGCAACAATGGAATGGTTTAAAACAAAACATATCTATGTGTTAGAATGGCCCAGTCAAAGTCCGGATCTAAATCCAATCAAGAATCTGTGGCAAGATCTGAAAACTGCTGTTCACAAACGCTGTCCATCTAATCTGACTGAGCTGGAGCTGTTTTGCAAGGAAGAATGGGCAAGGATTTCAGTCTCTAGATGTGCAAAGCTGGTAGAGACATACCCTAAAAGACTGGCAGCTGTAATTGCAGCAAAAAGTGGTTCTACAAAGTATTGACTCAGGGGGCCGAATAATTACGCACACCCCACTTTGCAGTTATTTATTTGTAAAGAATGTTTGGAATGATGTATGATTTTCGATCCACTTCTCAAATGTACACCACTTTGTATTGGTCTTTCACGTGGAATTCCAATAAAATTGAGGCATGTTTGTGGCAGTAATGTGACAAAATGTGGAAGACTTCAAGAGGGCCAAATACTTTTGCAACCCACTGTATATAAGTACAACAAACAAACAACAAACACAGAACATTTATATCGTGCTTTTCTCCTGGCGGACTCAAAGCGACCGAGCTGCAGCCACTAGGACGCGCTCTATAGGCAGTAGCAGTGTTAGGGAGACTTGCCCAAGGTCTCCTACTGAATAGGTGCAGGTTTACTGAACAGGCAGAGCCGAGATTCGAACCCAGGTCTCCTGTGTCAGAGGCAGAGCCTCTGACACAGTAGATAAATACTTGATCTACTTACATAACAGATGTATTGTACTGTCCGCATTTTGATTTCAGTGAATTTTATATAGTAAATAGAGAGAATTCTGTTCCTGGTCTTTTGCCCACAGTTTAGGCTAAATCCTCATGTCATTTCTGCCCTTTTCTTTTTTTTCTTTTCTCCTTCAATCGCTGAGTCACCTCAGCCTTGCTTGTAAACACAAGTGAGCAGGGGATCATGTCTTAGCTAGGCAGCTAACAGGGAAATAAATGGAACAGGAGGAATATATTATAGATAAAAAGAACCCCCAGCATGCAACTGTTTGGCACTGACTATTAAAGGGCCAGTGCTCCTTAAGTATGTGATAACTCCAAACCATAACAGTAGGAAACGTTTTGAAAGTTTTGAATACAGGATTAGCATCTTTATCACTTAAAACACTTAGACCAGTTGCTGTTGAAATTTGATTTTTATGGTGACAATCCCGCTTTAAGCCAATTGCTGACTATTTATTGTCCCTGTGTGTGACAGTATCTCAAGAACAGTGATGTGTAATCTCGCCAGCGATGTGTCACAGACTGCAATAAAACATATTTTTTTAGTGGTGAGGCTTTTACTGCTGCCTCTGTTGACACCAAGAAAATACTGCTCACTCCATGCCCTTGTGAGAAGGTAACTGAGACCAGGTAGTAAATGGGCAAGCCCTATAATAGGGGCACAAACCGCAACAAAAACTTGGCAGGCTCTAACCCTTCACCAAAACTGTAAGGCAAGCATTCAACCCCCCATCTGTGGACACTACTTTCTCTGCCTCTCTGTCCTGTGCCTCCCCCCACCAACTAACCAACTACCGAGGGTGCAAGTGAGGAAGGGCACGGCACATAAAGGCAGCGGAGGCAGTAGAAATCAGGAAATGCAGCACAGAACTGGATAAAATAGATGGGGAATGGGAAGCCTGTCTGTAGTCCCTTATCCTTAAGGGCTCGTTTCCACTTGTGCGGCGTGCGTCTGCGAGATGCACGCCGGCACTGAGCGGGTGGGCGGGATCGCAGGTGAATCCCATGAGCTGTGCCATGGGAATCGCAGCCTCCGCCGCGAATTCTGTGGGGGTTCCGGCCGAATCGCTACCGCAAGCGATTCAGCCGGGTGCGCCATTCTCCCCTATGGCAGAGTTTCCCCGTGCAATTCATCTGCGGGGAAACTCTGCGGAATCACGGCGGTTTCCGCCACAGTGGAAACGGGCCCTTACTAGAGTCAACCACGGCGGGTCAGCTTCTGTTGTCAATGGGGCTGTCACTAAGTCTGGAAAGACAGTGGGAGTCTGGTCTGTTATCGGTGTGTGTGGGGGGGGGGGGGGGGGAGCGGGGGTGTCTGGGCTGTAACTAGAATCTGTCAATGAAGATCTGGTCTGTTGCAGAGGTTGTAGTATTTTACTTGTGTCCATAACTAGAATGTGGTATTTTATTGGAGTCTGGTCTATTACTGGGATCTGGCCAGTGGCCATGAGGTCTGGTCTGTTGTTGGGTTGTCTATGAGTGACTGGTCTATCACTCTGGGTCTGTCAATAGAGGATTAGTCTATTCCTAGGTTTTGCCACCTCAATGTAGTATTGTGTAGTACCTATACAATCTGCTCATAGTATAAAAATCAAAACCCCCGACGCTGTCCTGCACCGGTGCCCAGTGCACTATAAATTACCTCTCTGCGGCTGCCGCTGGCTCTGGGCTGGCTCCGAGCGCTGTCCTCTGTCCAAACACGCCCCCCCCATGTGGTTGTCAGTGTACACATGGGCACGTGTGGGACGTCACTCACGCGCCTGTGTTACTCCGGCAACCACGTGGGGCGCATGTATGGACAGAGGAGCCCGGAGGTAGCGGTGAATGCGGACAGGTAATTTATAATGCACTGGACGGTGGATGCGGCATCACAAGGCTGGTTCTGGATCGATTTCAGTGTGAAATTGATCAGGAATTGTCCTGTGGTGTATGGGCAGGCAACAGATCTCTCTCCGATCAGATTTGATTGGATCTGTCTCTTGGTCGATCCACCCATACATCGTCTGATATATGGGCACCTTTAGCATGTAGTAGAACTTTACACACTAAAGATGCACCATGCTTCAACTGCTAAACGACAGTGTCACGCTAATGGGTGTTAGATGGTGAAACCGCCATCTTTTTACTTAGTACAGCGCTGCGATCCACGGCAGCACTGTACCGGGGACACGGCTGTCCCCCTGGGGCACAAGAGAGTGATCGGCTCTTATAGGCTAAAGCCTATGACAGCCGATCGCTATGATTGGCTGGCGGGGGGGGGGGGATTTAAAAAGTTTATTTATTTTTTTAAAAAATGACAAGAAATATTTGTAAACAAATAAATAAATAAACAACTGGGGGGGGGGGGGGGTGCGATCAGACCCCACCAGTGGTCACCCCACCAACAGAAAGCTCTGTTGGTAGGGAGAAGAGGGAGGCGGGGGGGAATCACTGGTGTGCTGTGTTGTGTGGCCCTGCAGCTTGGCCTTAAAACTGCAGTGGCCTATTTTGAAAAAAAGACCCTGGTCTTTAGGGGGTTTAGCACTGTGGTCCTCAAGTGGTTAAAGGACAACTGAAGTGAGAAATTTATGGAGGCTGTCATATTTAATTTCTTTTATACAATACCGGTTGCCTGGCAGTCCTGCTGGTCTATTAGGATGCAGTAGTGTCTGAATAACACCAGAAACTTGCATGAAGCTAATCTTGTCAGATCTGATAATGTCAGAAACACCTGATCTGCTGCATGCTTGTTCAGGGTCTATGGCTAAAAGTATTAGAGGCAGAGGATCAGCAGGATAGCCAGGCAACTGGTGTTACTTAAAAGGAAATAAATTTGGCAGCCTCCATATCCCTCTTGCTTCAGTTGCCCTTTAACAACACAGGAATTGGCCATTAAAGATGGTTCAGGAATGTGTGTGAAGAATCAGATGTTACAGGATAAAGCTGGTTCATCCATTAACCTTAATGCCACTTACTCTTGCAGGTGGTGAAATATGTTGTCCATGTTGTATGATGTTGCATCCCACCCATGGGAGAACTTAGCATGGCATATGGGTAATATCAATCTTAAATAGCACCAGGCCATTCTTGCTGTGTGTGTGTGGCAACCTTTTACAAGCTAATCTAAGCAAAGTTTTCAGCAGGTTCTGGATTGCAGCACGGGACGAACTCCAACTTTATTAACAAGGCATTATGAGCCTGTACAAACCAGCAGATTTAACAGGATCATTCTGTAAAGGTGTTGAATGCTCATTCTATCATCATGCAAAGTATGTGCCATATGGCCAGTAGATTGCTGGTAAATATTTAATATGGTGAAACATTGATCTCTGATGCACAGCTTCTAGGATTACACAAGAGCAAAGGTACTGGCAACAAAGAAAGTACTTCTTGTTAACAATAGTGCATGGTTACACATTTCTTGTGTGTCCCTTCAAATTTAAATTCAGGCTCCGTCTGAGAGCGTGTTCTTGCGATATGATGCGGATGATGACCTGGCTTTGGATTAACTACTGAAATTCTAATCTGAAATTTTATTTTATTTGGTTTTGGTGGAATGTAAGCAAACATGAAGATGAGTATGTGTGAGTGTGTGCGTGTAAGTGTGTATATGTGTTTCTATATGTGTGTATGTGTGTAAGTGTGTATATATGTATGAATTCGTGTGAGTGAGTGAGTGAGTGAGTGAGTGAGTGAGTGTGTGTGTGTGTGTGTGTGTGTGTGTGTGTGTGTGTGTGTGTGTGTGTGTGTGTGTGTGTGTGTGTGTGTGTGTGTGTGTGTGTGTGTGTGTGTGTGTGTATGTGTGCCATTCTAAACCAGTAACAAACACTCCCTGCTAAATTTTTATTTAAAAACATATCTGACAAAATCCCATTACTAATGTTTTTTTTTTGTTTGTTTTTTTGTTGTTGTTTTTTTTTTTTTTAAATAAATATGTCGACAAGCAGTGCTGCTATGTGCCCCTTTAGTCAATGGCTTTACCACCGGTATGTGCCCCTGTAGTCAATTGTCCAAATTCCTATTGGATATAAAAGCAGTGCTGGTCGTAATGGAAAAATCTACGCCTACGGATCGTTACGCGTAATTTTACGCTATTACGCAATTACGGTTACGGCGTAGGAAATTATCTACGGTACATCACTGTAATAACGCGTAAACTTACGCAGTTACGCGTTAGGATACCGTAATGTAGGCGCTTACACTACGATGTTACGCATAGTGCCGTAATACCCATTAATGCGTATTTTTTGACGCATACGGATGATATGTACGCAATAGCCGTCAATGTGACAGTTATTGCATACATATCATTCGTATGCGTCAAAACGTACGCTTATACTGAAGGGCGGGAGAAGATACTATTGGTTGCTTAGGATGTTGACTGATTGGCTACTCTTAGAAAAGGGGAGTTTTTACGTTAGTAATTACGCGTAAAATTACGCGTAAGTGTTCGTAAAATTACGCATACCTAGCAATTACGGTAGACAGTGTAATTACGATACCACTTTACCGCTTACGCGTAAATAAATACGCGTAAGACTGTAAATTATGCGTAGCGCTTACGCGTAAATTTACATTGAATTACGATGCGTAATTACGCTCATGCGTAATTTCGGCCCAGCACTGTATAAAAGTAGGTAGGTACCCAAATCACAGAGAAACTGCAGCCTGCGCATGCACACAGTGCATAATACTAGGGGTACTATAAAGCCAAGGACACATATTCACGTAAATGTTCAGAGCCCATAGCTGTGCAGATGCATTGCTAGTCTCCAGGATAGCAACATGTTCTGTTTCTATGCAGGGGGGGGGAGGGATGTCCTATGGTGCAGGAAGGGTAACGAAGGAGAACAATAGAATCGGGCAGAGTTTGGGTGAAAAGATCTGGAATGACAGATCTCTTGTCGCCGCACTTCAGCAGGAAGCGTGGAATGGGCATGTGCCTTTAAATTTGCTGACTGGCTTTATTCTGCTGACCAGTTAAAGAGCAGGCGCTGCAGGGTGACAGAGCAGTTTCTAGGCTAAATTGCACCTAGGGCAAGGCTGTAAAAATTGCGCCCCTTTCCCCCACCCCTGTGGACTCGCGATCCCTTACTCTTTAGGGACAATAACACAACCACAGGTCACAAGTAGATCTGCCTGCTTACTAGTGACCAGCCGCTCATCCAGGAGGAAGCAGGGACCAGGAAAACCCACAGGCGAGGCGAGCCCGGAAAGCCGACTCCTCCATGGGTGCTGTGCACTGACAGCTTGCACAGTACCGCTACAGGACATCAGGTGTCATTACGCGGTGGTGATGTGATGATGACTTGATGTCAGACGCAGGAAGCCCAGAAGGAGTCAAGGAAGGTGATCGCGCTGGTAATCTTTATTCTTCTAATTGGCTGCACCACGTGTCACCAGCTTCCTATCAGTTATGTCCTTCTGCATGCGCCCCCCTTCTTCTACTTGCCGGTCTGCACCCAGGGCGGTCGCTTTGCCAAAGAAACGGCCCTGCTTGGTGAGTAAGCATTTCCTTTATTTTGTGCTTACAGCTGTTACAGATGGACATTGAAAGATCAGTGGAGGAAGGGCCCCTCAGAATTTTGTTACCTGACTTTGTAATTTCTAGTTACATTCCTTATTTCAGCCAGGTAAGTATACAAAAAAAAATAAAGCAAAAGAGTTGATTGCACATAACAAAATGGATTAATTTAAATGCGATTGAAACCCTGAGAAAGATGTCCACTTGTAAAAAATCCATATTAACTGCTTAAAGCGGCATAAAACCCTGACATAATATTCAATAAAAACATGTTTTCTTACTTTTTATATGCCATATGGTTATCATATTTGCTTTTGTGCATTATTATTCATTTAGAAATTACAAGTTTCTAAAGTACACTTTTTTGCTCTGAGAGCTGACTTTGCATTTTATTCAAAACTTTTTTTCATCTTGAAATATAAGCAGAAATGCTTTCTGACTGTCTGTCTGTGTTCAGGAGAGTCTGCAGTGTCAGAGAAGTGTTTGCTTACATTCTTCACTTGATACAATTAAACACAAGATAACATTATCTCCAGTTCGGATGCGTCCAGCTTTCCCAACATTGAGCGTTTCTGTCCTGTGTGTAACCCTTTGAATGCTGTTCTAGTAAAAAAAAAATGCTGGTAGTATATAATATGCTGTAAATAAAGTTTTAGAGCAAAGAAGAATTGCTGGGATTCATTCCGCTTTAAAGATCACGGGCTTAACCCCCCCCCCAACCCCCCCCCCCCCCCACCCCCCACCCTAAAGACCAGGCAATTTTTCACAAAAAGGGCAACTGCAGCTTTAAGGCCTCGCTGCAGGGCAGCACAACTCAGCACACAAGTGACCCCCCCCCCCCTTTCTCCCCACCAACAGAGCTCTCTGTTGGTGGGGTCTGATTTCTCCCACAGTATTTTTTTTTTCATAAATATGTATTGGTTTTATTTTGCAATATGTTTACTTATTTTTTTATTTATTTTGTAATCCCACCTCCCTCAGCCAGCCAATCAACGTGATCGGCTGTCATAGGCTTAAGCCTATGACAGCGGATCACTTAGTGAGCCACCCATGAGGGCAGCCGTGTAACACGGCTGTCCCCTGTACAGCGCTACCATAGATCACAGCGCTGTACTGTGTTAAAAGACGGCGGTTTTGCCGTCTAACAGTTTCCGAGCAGCGATCGCCACTGGGAGACTGAAGGCGGAGTGGAGCTCCTTCATCCAAGTGGGGATGCACGCCTCGGCACGCGCGATCTCCCGCAAACCACTGCTCCAGGACCTTATGCCGCTCGTCTTTAGGCGGTCCTAAGGCCGCCGCTGCAGCCACGCCCATCGGCATGACGCGGTCGGCAAGTGGTAGCACAAAATAGATAACAGGTTTTATTTAGGGATGTAGCCATGAACAATGAAAACAAATAAAATGCAGGGAATGCAGATAAAAGTCCCCCAATCAATGTTTACTATAAAAGAAATGCTAATGTCCTGCCCTTATATATAATTAATTAATGAGCACAATAGTGGGTTTCTGGCCTTTAAGCTATTTTGTTCAGAGGAATGAGACAGAATTCCTTCAAGCCAATGGGCAGGACTGTTCACCAGTTGCCAGCCCAGAAATCTTGAGTTGAGTTATTGCTGCTCAAGAGAGCTTGCCAATAATGAAACTGACACTTCATCATCAACAACTTTTGCCACACACAGACATATAACTGTCACTAAGTAGAGGCATGATATTTTGGACTAATTTGTTTAACTGGGTTTTCATTATCTAGTTATAGGGTCCTGCATGTAGCAGATATTATATTTAAGGATAACATTCCTCATAAATATGTGCCATTCAATAGGGTTTGCAAAACTTTAAAGCTTTACTGTATTGAGTGATTATCATCAACAACAACAACATTTGTAAATGACATTTCCCCATAGGACTCAAATCGCACAAGCATGTCACAGACCAGTAGTTAGCTGGAAATTTGTGGTAGAAAGGAAAAATCTACATGTCCAAAAATGGCGGGCTAAACAGGTGTCCTTTCATCCTGAATTTGAATACCTCCAGGAATGGGGCTGTCTTTACTGAATCTGGTAGAGAGGTCCATATTACATATTACGCAGCGCTGCGTAATATGTTGGCAGCGCTGCGTAATATGTTGGCGCTTTATAAATACAATAAATAATAATAATAAAGGGTAGGGGCAGCATGACAGAAGGTACATTCTTGGCATGAACAAGTTTATAGATCCTGCTGATTTGAGGTTGAGTGAGGTGTGATGCAGTTTCCCCAAATCTTTCATGTATTCAGGTCCCAAATAATATATTATATGCATGGTTTCCTATTTTGTATTTGTGGTTTGTGGTGTTTTGTTATTTTTCTATTCAAGTTTTAAACCTCCAACCTCTGTGTGTGGTAATAGGAAATGCTTTCTTACTTAAGAGTTACTCAACATCAGTGTTTATTTTCTTTTTGGTATGATTACTCTTCCAGAAGTAACAGTCAAGATTTACATTGTGTGTCCATATCTAAGGCAACCTCTAGCTAGTGAGCGATGGTTTCATAAGGGACAGAGGCGCTTGAACAATCCTGCCCACACCCAAACTGTTGAGTCCCATCAGAAAGTGTGTGTACACCAATATACATTGCTAGTGGTTTGGGTCACCCTGAGCTGCTTGGTTACTCTGTTGTACACCAATAGAAAACTATTTCTCCATACATCTTCTATGATCTTTATTCCTGGAACTATGGCTCATGGGATAGAGATGTTCATTGACCTTTCTTTATAATCTACAAGGAAAGCAGTCTGGTTGGTTGAAATGTCATCATTAAATACAATACCATTACAGGTACCATTCAGTAAATTCATGAAGTCATTAATCTGTGCTCTACAGTAATGCCTGAAGACTAAAGGTAGTACTACATCTAGCAACTCTGATGCAATCGACAAAGCGATCAACTTTATGAAGAAATCAACTTCAGTATGGTTGATCGAAAGTCGATCAACTAGTGACCCACACAATACAAACGATATCCTATGTGAGTCACCTTCACATTCGATTTGACCAATTTTGTGTCTCCATGCTCTGAATGCAAAATTCGAGTTGATTGAATGACATGTGAAGAGTAGCCGATTCCTGTGTGATCGACCGATATCTTGCATCCTGCTCAATCAACTAAGCTGCTCATTTCGACATGAAATCGGCCACTTTTCATCGATTGAAAATTCTGGAACACACTTGATTCTCTCTCCATTCTATAAAATGATCGAATTGAATAGTCGATCGTACAGCCAAATTGCTAGATGTATAGCCACCTTAAAATGTCCTTAAAGCGGAACTGTAAAGTGTTTTTAAACACATTGTTTCACTTACCTGTGGCCTCCCCAAGCCTCCAGCAGCCGTCCTGTCCCGCGCCGGTCCTGCCCGAGCCTCCATTCTCCCGCCACCGTGCTGTCGATTTCTAAGTCGATGCCAGCACAGCCCTGCCAAGCATTTTTTTCATCGCGTTCCCCTCTGCAATAGCAGGGGATGCGAAGAAAGGATACGCATGGCCAGAGCCGCGCAGGCGTGTGGCCCAGCGGTGAAGCCGAAAGTAGCTGGCGGCGGGAGAACGGGGGCTCGGGCAGGAGCGGCGCTGGACAGGACGGCTGCTGGGGACTTGGGGAAGTCCCAGGTAAGTGAAACAATGTGTTTAAAAACACTTTACAGTTCCGCTTTAAGATACCTTGTCCATTTCTCACATGGGTAACCCACTTGTAGGATTGGTGTATCATAGTATCTTCTGGATAACCCACTAAGAAACTTGCAAACACTAGGATTGCAAAACTTCCTGTTGCTGTTCCATTGCCATGCAAGAACTATGTCTTTTCAAAGTAGAAACAATTATTATTCCGCAGTGATGAGCGAAAATGCTGATATTCTTCTTGCATTAACTTTCATGAAAATGTTAAATTCTACTTTCGAGCGAAAATACCAGAAAAAATAATTGTGTAATAAGTTTGTGATTTCTTGCATTTTTTACGTTTGCGCTAAAATTAACAATTTCATGATTATCCCTAGTTTTCGTCGTAAAAATATAAATTTTACAAGTTAGAGGGTCGCACTTTATCTTTTCCATTGGCCAAACAGTTTACACTTTATACTGAGTAGTGTACTGGTTGAGGGCCCTGCCTCTGACATAGACCTGGCTTCAAATCTCGTCTCTTCCTATAATTAGTAAGCCAGCACCTATTTAGTAGGAAGTCCTTGGGCAAGACTCCCTAACACTGCTACTGCCTACTGTGTGCACTCTAGGGACTGCCTCGCTAGCGCTTTGAGTCCGACAGGCAAAAAGCGCTATACAAATAGTATCCTTTCTTTTCCTTTGGCCAAACTGCTAAGAATACAGCTTCATCTGGAGTCTTGGTATAAAGAGAAGATACTGTATTTCCATTGAACACAACAACCAATCAGAAAAATACAAAACAGTGATGTCTGATAATCATTCCAAAAAGTGTCACAGACTTTGTGTTGTACTGTCTAAGTTTTCTCCTAGGTCAGTGATCTGAAAGCTTGGCTCTCCAGCTGTTAAGGAACTACAAGTCCTACAATGCATTGCAAGAGTCTGACATCCACAGTCATGATTCATAAAGGCAAATGCATTGTAGGACTTGTAGTTCCTTAACAGCTCGAGAGCCAAGTTTGCAGATCACTGTCCTAGGTGATATTTTTATACCTTATAAATGAAATACATTTGAAGCCAAGCAAGAAAATACTCAGAAACATTTTGAAAGTACTTTTCAGCTACTTGTTGGTACATCTTTCAATTGCAGAGTGCGGAGTGCAGTTATTTAAAATAGAGGATGAAAAATTATCTCCTAGGAGAAAACTCAGGAGAAAAAGTTAATTGCATATGGCCCAAAGGCCCATTTGCAATTAACTTTTTCTCCTGAGTTATCTCCTAGAAGATAATCTTCATCTCCTCTCTGAAATAACTTTTCAGCCTTTTACAATTGAAAAAATACCAAAAAGTTGGTGAAAAAGTACTGTCAAAATTATTTTGAGTATTTTCTTTCTTGCTAGTGGTTTAAAAGGCATTTTATGACAAATTCCATATGTAATTCACTTTTTCTCCCAAGTTTACTCCTACGAGATATTTTTTCATCTTCTGTTTACATCAACTTTTACCACTCTGCAATTGAAAAAGTACTAAAAAGTAGGTGAAGAAGTACTGCCAAAATTATTCTGGGAATTTTCTCGCTTCCTGGTGGCTTAAAAGGCATTTTAGGGCTCGTTTCCACTATTGTGGTGCGGAATCGCCTGGATTCCACTGCTGATGAAATCGCATGCGGATGCGATTCCGCATGCGTTTTTTGCCACAAATCCGCATGCGAATTCGCATAGGTGAGGGTATATGCAATTTTAACCATGTCACTGCCTGTGTGAATTTACATTGGTACCTATGCGAATTCGCATGCGAATTCGCGGCAAAAAACGCATGCGATTTCCCTATTAAATACATTGTGTGCGATTCGCCTGCATTCCACATGCAGGCGAATTCTGAGGGCTCTGCTGTGCAGAAAAATCCTGCACAGAAAAACGCTCCGCACAACGCACAAGTGGAAACAGGCCCATCCATTTGTGTTGGCTGTGCGAATCCGCATGCGGGCAACGGATGCGGATTCGCGATAGTGGAAACGGGCCCTTATTGACATGTTTAAAATGTTTTATCTAGGAACTAAGCTAATTGCATATGGGCCAAAGTGACTTGGATAATTTGTGAAATTCAGGTAAGTATAATCCTAAGCTCTGTGCCTTAAGATAGCCTCACATCATACAATTTTTAAAATATATTTTCAATTAAAGAATTGCAATCAATTTTTCTGACTGATTGTAACATTTAAAAAATCTGACCAATGTACCACACACACGAGTGTTCAAACAATTGTTCTGCAATTAAGAAAAAAATGATAGAAAGCTCTGAGAAAATTGCTTGGGTTTATATATTAATAAATTGACAATCTACCACACACCATTACATTTTCATTAAAATTGATCAGAAAAATCCAGCACTCCCGATCAACTTATATTGAATAAAAACGGGAAATCCAATCAGAAAGAAAAAAAGATTTTGAGTTTTCAGGAAATCCAATCGTTTTTATCAAATTGCTGACAATCGGATCACTTTATTGAATCGTATATGGCCACCTTAAAGGAAAACTTAAGTCAAAAATAAAAAATGATATTTACTCACCCGGGGCATCCCTCAGCCCCCCGAAGCTGGATGGTGCCCTTGCAGCCCCGCTCCGATCGTCCTGTCCCCGCCGGCGACTACTTCCGGGTTCGGCGACAGCCGCCGACAGGCTGGGAATGCGGCTGATTTTCCGCATTCCCAGCCGCTATATCACCCTGATATAGCGGTTGGGAACGCGGAAAATCAGCCGCGATCCCAGCCTTTAGGCGGCTGTCACCGAACCCGGAAGTAGCCACCGCTATAGCGTATATGTTATAAGCTATAGCAGCATAGAGGGTGATATAGCGTCTGGGAACGCGGAACGCGGCTGGGAACGCTGGGAACGCATATGTTATACGCTATAGCAGCATAGGGGGTGAAATAGCGGCTGGGAACGCGGAACGCGGCTGGGAATGCTGGGAATGCGGAAAATCAGCCGCGTTCCCAGCCTGTCGGCGGCTGTCGCCGAACCCAGAAGTAGCCGCCGGCGGGGACAGGACGATCGGAGTGGGGCTGCGAGGGCACCATCCAGCTTCGGGGGGCTGAGGGATGCCCCGGGTGAGTAAATATCATTTTTTATTTTTGACTTAAGTTTTCCTTTAGGGATGCCACCTGTGTTGCGTCACCTGTAAACACATACTAACACCTTCCTAGGCACATAGCCACCAGCAGGGGAAACACTACAGTGCAGGCTTCCTCACAGAAAGAAACAACATTAAATCCTGCATCAGGATCCAGTCATGAAACTGTAGGCTTGTAGAGTCTATGATATCACAATGCACTCTATTGCAATGCAGCACACGAGGGCTCGCCGGAAATCTGACAATGACACCTTCGTGATGTTTTACCAGCAGGGGAAAACTCATTCTTCAAAGCCTGTGACAAAAAACCCCTGTGCTATATCACCACATATTTACCTTTTAATAGCCATGAGGAATTGTCAACTCCATTACACAAACAAGGATTCATAAATCTTAGGTGCTCTAAATTTGCCCTCGTCATAAGCGCTGTAGACATTTTCCTTCCAGGGACCTGGTTGGAGGAAATGACTGAAATAGTAATTCATTACGGAGGTTGTATTATTGAGATTTCTGTTAGCCACTAATAACATTCATTGACAAGCACCAAATAGTGTAATCAGTCTCGATGTCATGACTATAGCACTGGGGACGCAGTTCAATTTTTTTCTTTTCGCTCTGACATATTTTAACAAAATCATTCAGCATGAGCCTAATCCTATCAGAAGAGAGGCATCCAGACGACTTCTGAAACGTGCGTCAGTGAATTTAATTTACAGATGGGACTTGCCAACGTGATTTATCAATGAGGGGAGTATGGCAAGACTACACACCAACAAGAACATCTCCCTAGGGCAGAGATTTATTAAGTAGCGCAGTAATCTCGCTATGTTTTAGATTTTTCATTGGTGAAGCTCATTTATCACATTTGGGCTTACACAGTATGGCTATTCAAAGTACGCAATGACGTGCAAGGCTCAGCTGCATCAGCGATGGGGGAATGCTTATTGGTTGCTGTGGACATAACCGCCCTTAAACTTTCAACGCATGATAAATTTTAATACTCTGAAACAATCATTCACAATCAGTTTGTTTGACAATCTAGCATGGGAACAGGCAGCCTCGGCTCTGACTTTGGCAGCCTCCTCACCGAGCAGCTAAGTTGGATAATATGTTGGCTGCTACTGTAAATAACTGGTCATCCTCCACTGTAGTTCCCACTGCAATCTACAGGGGGCCTCCTTTTTTATTATTATTATTTAGAATTGATATAGCACCAACATCTTCCGCAGCGCTGTGCAGAGTATATTGTCTTGTCACTTAAAGTGGATCCAAATTAAAAATACAAGATTTCAGAAATAAAATCTATTTTCTAAATTATAATAATACATGGTAATTTAAGTGGCAGGGACCAATATAAAACAATATATGATTAATAAGACACGGACTCCGACATGGATATTAAATGGCCGTAGGCTATATTTATTGCGGTTTTAAAGAAATAAATTAAATTATTATTAATTGTTTATTCAACTGATAAATAAGAATATCAACCATAACATCATAACAACTTATAAACACAGGTATCATCTGATACTTAAACAACCATACAGTCTTTAGACTAGTATAACTTTGTCCAATAATAGTCCAAAATCAGCTAGCCAACCCACAATCGTGGGCGACTTTAACCGCCAAAGTCAATCCGCCTACGACAGTAAAACAAAGGCAAGGGATGGGTGGGTGGGTGCTTCCAGCTTGGATGACTGGAGACTGAAGAGAAATGGGCAGAGCATCACAGGTTAGGGGAGAAACCCTCTGTGACTGGACAGCTGAGAATTGGCTCCAAAAGACAGCTGCCAATCATCTGAGAGGATCCTCTCACCTCTGCTCAGCAACCAAATCTCCACACAGACTCCTAGAGACCGCCCAGCATCTGAAAGAGAGAGAAAAAACAGCAGCATCAAAAGGGAAAAGGCACATCTCATTATAACAATCCATTGTGAACCGTATACACCCCCAGAGAATATTTGTGTGGGCATCAGTAACCCTTTCTAAACTGAGATCTATTTAATATATGAAAAGAACTTAATTAAATTAAACAACACCCAAACCGTCCCACCACCAAATTACCAAGAGGCCAGCGTTCCATACTCTCACTATGGCCTTACATAACAGCTTTTTTTCAGCTGCATGATGACAACTAGAAAATATTTTACATTTACTGGAGGAACCCCTCCCTTCCTTTCATATTACCGGGACAGAATCCGGCAAACTGCTGGAGTAGGTGGTGTTCGGCAAAGGAGGAATTGCTAATGGCTGCCACCTGTATGACCCTAGTTATGAAAAGAGAAGGGCGAAAAGCATGCACTGAAATGCTCATAGACTCGAAGGAGTGTTTATTTATCTTTGTACGTGTCAGAGTGGTGCAACTAAATATTTTGAATTAAAAAAATGTTTGATTTCGGTCCGCTTTAACTGTCCCTTAGAGGAGCTAATAATCTAATCCTTACCATTGTCATATGTCTACGTATAGTTTATGTATTGTAGTCTAGGGCCAAATTTTAGGAGGAAGCCAATTAACTTCTCTCTATGTTTTTTTTTTTGGAGGGGGAGTGGGAGGAAATTGGAGTGCCCAGGGGGAACCCACACAGACACTGGGAAAACATGCAAACTCCATGCAGACAGTACCCTGGCTAGGATTCAAACTGGGGACCCAGTGCTTTAAGGTGAGAGTGTTAAGCATTAAGCCACTTTCCTACCCATGTATCTTTCTGCACTTGTCCTGCACCTTCCCATCTCCATGAAGATGAATATCTGTACACTGTGGAGGATTGTACTTATGGATTGTACTTATGGACAGTCACCCAAGCGTGTACATAACTTTTTCTATGTGTAATCTGAGTGACTCAACAGGCCACCATTACATGAACAAGCACATCTGCCTAATGTAAAGCAGTGCTATACCTAAAGTAAACCTGTACTGGCCAATTGAAAAAAGAATTAGATACTTACCAAAGTAGAGGGAAGCCTCTATCTAGATAGGTTTCCTGTGTCCTACTCCACACCACCATCCCTGGCCACCAGATTTTTACAGATCCTGGGTGGTGCCAAATCCCATGTGGTCACATGTGTCCAATAGAATGCCTGTCACAAATAGTGATCCGAATCTATGTAGACGGCATTTCTCTTCACTTAAGATTCTATGGCCCTGCTCAGTGCCGCCAGCTGATTGGCTGCTAACGGATCCACTGCATTATGGAATTGGACACCAAATTCAGATTCAAAGGTTTCCCACCATCAGTAGATTTATAGACAATTAATATGTTTTTTCTATCTATGAAAAGAAATCCACATTTTTTCTTTACATGGCTCCCTTTCCATCACGTATGGGACGCTTTGAGTCCACCAGGAGACAAGTGCGATATAAATGTTCTGTGTATTGTCTTCTTGACACTGCTAAATAATATGGGGCCACTATAGCAAGGAGCACTCAAATGGAGACACTATAATGTTATCACCAATAATGGAGAACAATACCATATAGAAGAGGGGCACTATAGCAGACAAACTAGAATAGGGCCACTATAAGTGAGGCACAAGGAAAACATGGCAGCTATTACAATAATAAAAACAAATAATAATAATAAAAAATATACAACCACTTTTGGAAACAATGGCCTCGATTCTGGTAGGGTTGTCAAATTACCTCATGTACAATAATTTACCTCATAAGGTTATGACATTTAGCAATTCTGGTAGTTTTTAGTCATTACCTGCAGTAAATTATGCGGTAATGTGCATTCATTTTAACAAAAATCGCTATTCTCATGGAAAATTAGGGGGCAAGTTGGCACATAATTTACCAATCAGTTTAAGATCTGCCTGTACCTGGAGGTAAAGTCATTTGTATGCATTTTGCAGTTTTTATTGGAGTTCCTATTCAGGCTGTGTAATAGAGAAGAATGGTGGAAATAAAACTCCTTTAGGTGATGCCTATAACTATACTTTTCATATGCTGCTGCATAATCAAATACACCTTCCCCCCTCAAAAAAAACATAATCTTCCAAAGACTATCCTAACTGATGAAAGACAATTTTAGACTACAATTATTTATTTACCTCATGCTAACCGCTGAAATACTTTACGAATTGTTTTACCGAATGGTCGGAAATGAGAACATTTTTTCAGAATTGCTAAAAAGAAAAAAGAAAATTAGGTATTTTACCGATAAAAAAATATTTACCTCATCTCCTTTCTCAGTTCTCCTTATGCCGCATCCCTGCACAGATATCTGCTTCTAACTTATACATTGTTACTGTCATTTTTCATTTCAATTTTACCAATCTTACTCAAAAACACAGCCATAATACCAACACTTAAGCCAGGGACTCACTCATTGCAGTGCTTTGATGAAATTGCACAATTTGCAACAAAACAAACCATGTACCTGGTGCTTTGGAGACTGAAGTATGGAAGGCAGCTACTCTTGCAACTCACCACCCAGGAACCCTGAAGTGTGAACAGGGTCAATGAGGAGCAAGGGGCAGAAGCGCTAACAACCCAATCGGCGTGACGATCAGGTGTGTCACCAGTATGGCGTTGCAGTACTGGCGCAGGCTGAGTTTGGTGGTGCAATAACTCAGCAACCGTTGAAAGGATGGATTTCTGGTTTGGATGATCCACGTGATCCAATAAGTCTTGACACAGTTCCTGAGGTCGACAACGGAGCGAGTTGCAGAGGTTGGTATCAGAGTGGGTAGTAATCCAGAGCAGAAGTCGGCAGCAAATTGTGCAGTCTTACAGGCAGAGGTCGGCAACAGAGCGGGTAGTCGGAACAGGCCAAGGTCAGCAACAAGTCGGGCAAATATACAAGCAGGGTGAAGCACGTCACACACGAGTCACGTCATGGGAGAACACACAAACAAGCTGCAATACAGCAGCATGGAGCAATGCTCTCTGCAGACTGATATAGGCCGCTTGGATGCATGATGTGTATTTTTGTGTGCGTGAATGCGCATTTGCTTACACAATGTCATAGACACGCGCGCACCCCTCTGCACATGCAACGCGCATAGCCCTACTCCGTCTGGCGCCAAGGCCTACGCCATAGCGCATAACAAGCACGGACACATACCGCCAGGCTTGAGGGGGGACGACATGCCCCAGGATGCCTGCGGACATCAGAATGTGCCCGCAACCGTGTCTGCACAGGTAAATGACACAATTGCTGTGCTGTGATTAGTAATTTGTCTCTGTAAATAAAGTTGTATGTACTTACCGGGTGTCCAGATGTCTGGCTTCCACCCATAGCCTCGCCCCTTAGCAGAAGAGGTCATAGGTGCTTCTGTGTAAGGCTTGGTGGTGTATTCTCCACAGTCAGCATGCAACGCATGAGCTGACGTGGAGGAGGTACACACACTAGCACAAGGAAACAGGCTATCCCTAGTATAGTGGAGGGGAGGACTGACTCCAACAGGAGATTGTGGCGCACAGAGCCGGTGCAGATCTGACAGCCACAAACAATGCTTTCGCTATAACGTCTCAGCGCAAAGTAGCGCTGAGCGCACAAACCAGAACTGAGGAGATCAGGACAGGTAAACAGAATGAACGCTTGCTAAACTAGCCACTACTTAGTGACAGCAAGCGTCCACAATAACACAGACTGGAATGAGGCAGCCAATGCGTTGCGGCGATGGCGTGCCTCACAAAGACAGGACAGGATAGTCAGGAAAAAGCAGGATCAAGATAGATGAACATAACACAGACAAATATACAATAAGTATGTTTTCCTAGCGTATTACAATTACAGCTATCAATGAAACTATTTGTAACGTCTGACTAACATATGTATATATCGGCAATGAACCGATATATGACATAAGCAGGAACGCTGACTAGGACTGGAGTAATACAGGGAACAGGACTCAGAAGGATTCGCTATCTCTTCGCAGAGATGAACGCAATCTACAAACGGTAACAGAACAGGATTCAGAAGGATTCGTTATCTCTTCGCAGAGATGAACGCAATCCACAAACGGTAACAGAACAGGATTCAGAAGGATTCGTTATCTCTTCGCAGAGATGAACGCAATCCACAAACAGAACCAGGAGCAGGGTGACTACCTCAGCACGGGTGGTCACGGTACGCGCAACCTACCAAAACGTGCTGGAAAGCTGACTAACTGCACACAGGATATAAACAGTTCGTGTACGTATACATCAGCGACACTGATGTATCAACGTAACACAAATACAAGGAAAATAATAAACGTGCTGGTATGCATATATATTGGCAATGAACCAATATATGATGCAAAGACCAGCAAAGTATCTTTAGAACAAGAAACACGATCGAGGGCTGAAGCGACAGCAAGACGGGCTTAAACTGAAGCTATGAAAACCCAAGGAAACCCTGCAGGAAGCAGATCTTTATACTGAGGTCATCCAATGGGAGCAGACATGCAGATTCCCACACAGGTGAATGATAATCAGTCACAAGCTGACAGCAGGGAAAGGCAGACAAAGCTATGCAGCTTGCATGGAAATAGATCAGAACTGCCTGAGCTGCAGCACTACTGCTTCCAGCAATACCTGCTGCAGCAGCGATCATTACAGTACCCCCGCCCTTAAAAGCGGATTCCAGGCGCTTTTCAAAACTGAAATTCCCAACAAAACAGTCTGACTGATAATTCATGATGACCGGGACAGCCCGGCAAGACCGAATTCCAGAATCAGTCCCCACAAGACTGGACCCATCAGAACCAGAACCTATAGAACCATGTCCATCAGTACTACAAGCCCCAGTGTGACACCCATCAGAACCATGATTTCCAGAAGAAAGCCCTCCGAAACTCCCTGAGCGATACCCACCGCCTTCCAGGAACCGTTCAGAAACGCCAAAGCCTTTGCAATGCCCACCGGTACTGTCTTTACCAACACAAAACCCACTGTTGAACCAGTCCAAGGCACCAGGACAAGTTTTCTCAGAGACCTCCCAGAACACCTTGAAGCTCCAAAGAGATCCCCATAGGTCAGAATGCCCCTTAGGCTCACATGGAGAACTATCAAGAACCCCTATGGAACCTAGGGCAATTCCCGAGTCAGGGCCACAAGGACAAACATCAATATCAGGGCTTTCAGGGACCAGAACCATCTCTGGGCATGCAGGCAGACTGGCAACATCAGAACATGTTCCCACTAAGGAAGCATCAGAGCACGCTAACACCTTAGACACACTTGGGCATTCTGGCACACAAAGAACATCTGGGCACACTGGCACAAGAGAAACCTCTGGGCACGTCAAGGAACTGTGAGCCTCAGGGTCAGCCAAGACGGGACCAAAACCAGGACCGGCCAAAAAAAAGTCATCATGACTAGACTTCACAACTACTGGATTTTTACACGAGAATGCAGGATCAGACTTAGATGTCGCTGATTCCAGCAAAGTCAGTAACAAATCAGATTCAGGGGCACTAACAAGACAGGACAAATCTTCTGATGTATGCACTGAACCAGATAGGGACTCCACAACTACCTCTGGACTGGACAGAGACTCATTTAATACACTGGATTGGAGCTCATGAGGCGCTGCAGAGCAAGTCAGTATTGCAGCAGCCCCCACTGGACTAGGCAAAACTGAGGAATTCCCTGGACAGGAAGGGGACTCTGGAACCTCTGCCACAGCGGCCAGAGAACCAGAATCTTTCAGGATACAAGGCAGGGTTTCAGGAATGCTTACTAAATCAGACTGAAATTCTGAGACTTCTGTTATTTTGACCAGAGAATCAGAATTATCCATGTTACAGGGCAAGACTTCTGAAACATGCAGAGGACAGGGCTGGAGTTCCTCGGCTGTTACAACACTGGAGAGGGACTCAACAACATTGGTTAAATCAGACTGTGTACAGGGCAAGGTATCTGACACACTTGCTGACGAGGACAATATTTCAATGGCTTCTGCTTTGCTGGGCAGAAATTCATCAAGTTTTATTAGAGCAGACTGTAATTCCAAAACAGCTGCTAGACAAGTGAATATTACTGCAACACCAACTGAGGTAAGCAGTGCCTCAGACTCCTCTGCTAGAGGGTTTAAAGTATCCAAAGTACTGGGTGAAGCATAAGACTCTGCGACCACAGCTTCACTGGACAGGACCACTGAACAGTCCATATTGCAGGGCAAAACCATGGAAGCACCTGCTGGACAGCATAATGATTCTGTGACCTGAGTTTCATTGGAGAGATCTACTGCACAATTCATGGTACAGGGCAAATTTATTGGAAAATTTTCTGAACAAGGTAATAATTTTGCGATTTCAGGTTCACATAGCAGATGCTCTGAGCTATTCACGAAACTAGAGCGAGGTGTAGAAACAGGAAGATCAAGACACAATGTTTGCGCATCTGAATCACCATTCATTTGTAAAATTGGAAAATTCAGATGCTGGGGTTCTGAGGTTTCTAGACAGGATTGCTGGGACTCGGAAACTGATGTAGTGCATCTATTGGCATCTGCTGGATCAGACAGGAGTTGAACTTTATTAACACAGGTAATTTCTGCAGAAATGTTTGCAGAAGCAGGCAAGATTTTTCTGGTGTTTGTTTCACTGAACAAAGAGTCATGAGTACTGGCTAGGCTGGACTCGGAAGTCAGCAGGACCTCTGGATTCTCTGCTGAGAAATTTGCGCAGGGCAAGGTTAAGAATGTATCAGTGGCTTCTGTTTTACTGGTAAGTAACACTGAGTTATCCATGGTACAGGGTGGAATTGCAGGAACTTCAATTTCACACAAAAAGAGCTCCGAATCACCTGCTGAATCAGCCAAAGGTGCTGAAGCAGGCGGGTCAGAACGCCAAGTTTGCGAATTCGGAGTCACATAAAAATCATCCAAAATCAGTTCCCACACATCAATCAATGGAGCCACAAAGTCATACCCACACACACCAGTTTTTATTAGGTTATAGGCAGACTTAATGCATGCATTCAATACTAATTCACTTTTTGCACTGTAAAATTGACAAAATGAACTTGAATCATTCTTCCATTCATTGACCAGAGCTTCCATCTCTCCTTTCTCAAATGGAGGATTCCAAGCATACTTAACAGGCAGATCATGGTTTGCAGATATGATTGTAGCAGGGACATATATTGGGTTAATTAGCAGGTGATTGGCAGATTCCTTATTCCTAAGAATCTCCAATACCTGTAGCAAGTGCTGAACTGTAGTGTATGCAAACTTTCCTTGCTTCACAAATAAGTTGATTTGTTCAATACTCTGTAATATCTCCTCATAATCATACTCAGATAATTCTTTTAAACAAAAATCTTTATTTTCCCTAGCCAGGGAGGAAAGTTCATTAGTAGTTTCATAAGTCCATTTAACTCCCCTGAAAGACAATTGCATTTCATTATCTGTTAATGGCAGAATCTCATTATAGGTCTCAGTCGCTAAGGATAATGACTCTGCAGATCGGACACGTTTCTTAGAACGTTTGCGTTTTGCCTTAGACCCTGCTATTTTTGGTGATTTATTCAAGGCTGCAGGAAAATTATCAGTAACACTTTCTGCTTGCTGAACATTTTTGCAAGCAATTGAAGGAGAAGCTGATTGGCCTGCTGCCAGGAGTTCATTAAGAGGAAAAGGCAATGGATCTATGCGCAACCAGTTATGGATCACAAACGCTAGAAATTCCAGCGGTCTCTCTTTCAAATCGGAATGATTGAGAACATCAAATGCCCACTGGAATAATTCCCCTTTAAACAAAATATAACTTAGTTGGAGTGCCCAGGTTGAAACAGGAGTCGCTTGGAGATCGGGATTGGCCAGGAACCTGGCACATTCAGAGAAAAACTCATTTTGTGTTTCAGAGTTAAGTTCTTCAAATTTCTTAAAGGAACAGGAACCATAATTAACAGTGTCATACTTTCTGGGAATCCCCCCCACAATGGGGATTGGTAATGGGGTTTTCATAATGTAAGGCTTGGTGGTGTATTCTCCACAGTCAGCATGCAACGCATGAGCTGACGTGGAGGAGGTACACACACTAGCACAAGGAAACAGGCTATCCCTAGTATAGTGGAGGGGGGGACTGACTCCAACAGGAGATTGTGGCGCACAGAGCCGGTGCAGATCTGACAGCCACAAACAATGCTTTCGCTATAACGTCTCAGCGCAAAGTAGCGCTGAGCGCACAAACCAGAACTGAGGAGATCAGGACAGGTAAACAGAATGAACGCTTGCTAAACTAGCCACTACTTAGTGACAGCAAGCGTCCACAATAACACAGACTGGAATGAGGCAGCCAATGCGTTGCGGCGATGGCGTGCCTCACAAAGACAGGACAGGATAGTCAGGAAAAAGCAGGATCAAGATAGATGAACGTAACACAGACAAATATACAATAAGTATGTTTTCCTAGCGTATTACAATTACAGCTATCAATGAAACTATTTGTAACGTCTGACTAACATATGTATATATCGGCAATGAACCGATATATGACATAAGCAGGAACGCTGACTAGGACTGGAGTAATACAGGGAACAGGACTCAGAAGGATTCGCTATCTCTTCGCAGAGATGAACGCAATCTACAAACGGTAACAGAACAGGATTCAGAAGGATTCGTTATCTCTTCGCAGAGATGAACGCAATCCACAAACGGTAACAGAACAGGATTCAGAAGGATTCGTTATCTCTTCGCAGAGATGAACGCAATCCACAAACAGAACCAGGAGCAGGGTGACTACCTCAGCACGGGTGGTCACGGTACGCGCAACCTACCAAAACGTGCTGGAAAGCTGACTAACTGCACACAGGATATAAACAGTTCGTGTACGTATACATCAGCGACACTGATGTATCAACGTAACACAAATACAAGGAAAATAATAAACGTGCTGGTATGCATATATATTGGCAATGAACCAATATATGATGCAAAGACCAGCAAAGTATCTTTAGAACAAGAAACACGATCGAGGGCTGAAGCGACAGCAAGACGGGCTTAAACTGAAGCTATGAAAACCCAAGGAAACCCTGCAGGAAGCAGATCTTTATACTGAGGTCATCCAATGGGAGCAGACATGCAGATTCCCACACAGGTGAATGATAATCAGTCACAAGCTGACAGCAGGGAAAGGCAGACAAAGCTATGCAGCTTGCATGGAAATAGATCAGAACGGCCTGAGCTGCAGCACTACTGCTTCCAGCAATACCTGCTGCAGCAGCGATCATTACATTCTGTAGCTCCAATCAGAGGAGCGCTTGTGATCTCTTTTGTTAAGGGATGAAGCTACAGACGGAAGCCAGACATTGGGATGCCTAGTGAGTATATAAAACTTTATTTACAGAGGCAAACATTTGACATTCACAATCTGTTTGCAGTAAAGGCAGCCATACAATCCCTCTCTGATCAGATTCGATCAGATAGGGATCTGTCTGTTGGTCGATCTGATGGCAAATCGACCAGTGTATGGCCCCCTTTAGAGTGTTTTTGACTTGTTGGAGGAAATCAGAGCACTCTGAGGTTATCCTCACAGAAACAGGGAGATGCAACAAACTACATGCATAGGATTAACTGACACATCTTCACAGCTCTCCAAGCATCTCTAGTGGGAATATTATAAAAGAGTCTGCCAATGTGGAACGTAATAGGTTGTAGTACTAATCATGGTTACCTGAAACTCTGCTACAAAGTGCTATCCACTGTGCTAATAATAATAATAATTAATAATCATCATCATTCCTTATTACAATTGCTAGAGAAGGGCCTCACAAAACATTCTGCCTGTCTACAGGAAGAAGGAAGCGCCAAAATAGCTATACTGAAAAACAAAACACTGAAAGGCACAGAGCACATTAAACTGGAACCATCTTAGTAGCTACAGAGACTTGGGCAACAATGCAAACTTGACACTGGTGCTCCTCTCACCCCCCATTCCACAAGCACACACACACTTCCCCCCATTCCTATGTCACTGATTGATTTGAAACACAACAGCTAGGGAGTTCAAGACCAAGTGGTGTAAGCCCTTATTAGCAATGCTGGTCTTAGTTCTACATCTAAAGGGTTCCCAGGAGGGCTAATTATGTGATGTGTTTGAAAATTAAACAAAACATTTTACTGCTCTGCCCAACAATGTAACATTAATCGCATGTGTTGCAGCCCTTATATGTTGTTATGTTGTTAATTATTTACTACTAGTCTACCTAAGCCTGTTAAAAAATGGGCTCTAGGTAGTGATTTAACCGCACCACCGCCCCGCCAGTCAGTGTGCACGTGCGTTCCCGCCGCGCACCCGTTCACCCGCACGCATACACGGCCGCCCTCCTCCCTGGCCTCACCTCCCGTCCCAATGGCTGTCTGTACTGCGCACATGCGGATATCTCCGTCCCTTTTTCCATCCTTTCACCCCCAGGGACGGAGATATCCGCACTTCCCGCGCTACTGCCGTTGTCCGCGCTCCCGCTCGCAGCGCGATCATTGTGATTTTCCCAGCCTCACTGTGCTTCCTGCAAGCGTACTTCCGGATGCTTGCAGGTCGCATGAACGAAAAATCACTGTGGCCATCTTGTGGCCAAATAGTAAAACTACACCCTAAAGCATTTTTTCATATACATATACTTTAGTTTTACACAATAAATTAACTCATTACCTCCCACACTCCCCAATTTTTTTATTTTTTTTTTGTAATTAAAAAAAACAAAACATAGTTACCTTAGGGACTGAACTTTTTAAATATTTATGTGAAGAGGGTATAACACTGTTACTTTATAAACTATGGGCTTGTAATTAGGGATGGATGCAAAACTGAAAAAAAGACGCTTTTATTTCCAAATAAAATATTGGCGCCAAACATTGTGATAGGGACATAATTTAAATGGTTTTATAACCGGGACAAATGGGCAAATAAATTTCATGGGTTTTAATTACAGTAGCATGCATTATTTAAAAACTATAATGGCCGAAAACTGAAACATAATGATTTTTTTCCCACATTTTTTCCTATTTTCCCATTAAAACACATTTAGAATAAAATAATTCTTGGCATAATGTCCCACCTAAAGAAAGCCTAATTGGTGGCGAAAAAAACAAGATATAGTTCATTTCATTGCGATAAGTAATAATAAAGTTATAGACGAATGAATGGAAGGAGCGCTGAAAGGTAAAAATTGTTCTGGTGTTTCAGGGGTAAAACCCCTCAGTGGTGAAGTGGTTAAACCACTAGTAAGGAAGAAAATACCAAAATGGTTTTGATAGTACTTTTTCACCTACTTTGTGGTACTTTTTTAAGTGCAGAGTGCTGAGAAGTTATTTTAAAGAAAAGATGAAAAATTATCTCCTACGAGAGAACATAAGAGAAAAACTTAATTTCTCCTGAGTTTTCTCATAGGTGACATTTTCATACCTTGTCAATAAAATGCCATGTAAACCACTAGCAGGCAAGAAAAAAAATACATTTGAAAGTACTTTTTCAATTACTTTTGGTACTTTTGAAAAAAAATTGCATAAATAATTAAAAGTTATTTTAAAGAGAAGAAGAAAAATTGTCACTTAGGAAAAACTTAGTGGATATGGGCCTACGGCTTTAATTCATAAAGTGTTAATGCATACGGTAATGCAGAAAACAGTTGATTTTACCAATTTAGTAAAATGTAAATTTGTAAAAGCTGTTACTGCGTGGCAAACTGAAATTACCGGCCAGTGAGGTAAATTACAAACTTGTGTGGTTAATACCTCAACACGTGTCAGTAAAGGTCAGTTCACAAAGATTGAAGCATGCAGTAAAGCCAAGTAAGATATTTAGGACCAGTTATGATCTGTCGGAAACTAGCTATCAGCGTGCAATAACATTTGACAGACTGAAGCAAAGAGGCAATAGCAAGAGCCTCCCCCTCCTGCTACTCTCTCTATTGGTGGCCAGGGGCGTAGCAATAGGGGTTGCAGAGATTGCGACCGCATCAGGGCCCTTGGGCCAGAGGGGCCCCAAAGGGCCCTCCCTCAACTACAGTATTAGCTCTCTATTGGTCCTGTGCTCATAATAGTCACTTAAATAGATACTTTGAATAGCAGTAATCATTAACAGACTGTTCCCCATCCCCTTCTTGCACCTCTGACACTAGTTGCCATTAGCAGGTTTTGGTGCGCTGTATCAGTTTTTATGTATAGATTGCTTGGGGGGCCTCAATGTAAAACTTGCATTGGGGACCACAGCTCCTTAGCTACGCCACTGATTGGTGCCGATATGCTCTCGGGAGAAACAAGTTTCTCTCCCTCCAGGCATTATCCAGCACTTTGATTGGCCCAATAGGCTAAGGCCGCCTATCAAGTTTCCTGTCAAGTGACAGGCAGACTATTGGGTCAATCAAAGTGTGGGGATAATGTCCTTTAAAGAGAATAGACCCGCAGGGGCTCAGGGCAGGACCAGTGGAGCTCTCGTCATTGCCAATTAGCAGGCATAAGGTTGTAGCGCTAGCTATGCTACTATGATAAGGTGTGTTAACTCTGATAAGGCGTGTTAAATCTGATAAGGCGTGTTTACTCTGATAAGGCACGCTATTTGTTATAGTGAATCAATCCCAATTTGTCCTAAAATATGACTGTACAGAGCTGCACGGGGGACCTATAGACTCCCCAGGAGCAGTGTTCTTGTTGCAGCCACTACTTGTGCAACACCTGTTCAGCCTTCCATTAGAGCCATTCTGACATTTACATAAAGAGTTTCTCTTGTCTAATAGTTTCTCTAAAATAGAATAAAACAAACTTATTCAGTTATGACAAATAAAAATCAAACTAAAGTCAGCATGACAGCTTGATCAGACGAGGACGGTGGCTTCAAGCCCTTATTTAATTTCTCTTTCAGTCTTTAGAAAAAAATGTTTAATGAATCAGATTTAACTGTATTGCCGCTCTTCTGCATCTCTTCTGCAATGGATGAGTCAGATCTGAATCTTCGTGACAATCCTTTCAGTTTTTCAATCACTGAGGCACCATTATTTACCACTGAGTTGATTCTTGAGTCTTGAATCTTTTGTTAAAGTATCTTCAACATATTCCCTGCACTGAGCGCTAACACAATCATGCCGAATTACTGCCAAAAGCAAATCAGAGAAGCTTTTATGTTGTGACGTTAAAGAACCAGTAAACCTAAATATTCAGTTCTTCACATTTTTGTTGTTGTTTAAAAGAAAGACACTCATACCTCCACATTAACACATTGTATTGGTTTGACATTATGTTTTCTTTCCAATGATGCCAACTTACCAAACCCCATCTACAGATACAAATGTAAAATGCCATCTGATAGCTCAGAGTGCTCAGGCAAATGTTCCTTTTTTGAGAAACAAGGCTTACGCAGTTTAAGATCCAGCCTTGAAATCTTAATTAGAGATGGCCCGAACTGTTCGCCCCCAGAAGAACTGTTCGCCGGTGAACAGTTCCCGGCGAACTTCCGTGGTTCGCGTTCGTGGAGAACCGCAAACTTTTCCGGAACTTCAATTCACCCCCATAGTGCATCATGAGGGTCAACTTTGAACCTCTACATCACAGTCAGCAGGCACATTGTAGCCAATTAGGCTACACTCCCTCCTAGAGGCCCTCCCCCCCCTTATAAACGGCAGGCAGCGTCAGGCATTGGACTCACTTCTGTGCCTGCAGTAATTAGAGAAGGGAGAGCTGCTGCAGACTCTCATAGGGAAAGCTTAGTTAGGCTCTTGTAGGCTTGTTAGCTTGCTCCTTGCTGATTCTTATTGCTAAAAAAGCACCCCTCAACAGCTCTTTTGAGAACTAATCTTGTTCTTGTGATCTATTTTTTTTGTGTGTGGCTCACTTGCATTATATACAGCTCTGTCAGTCAGTCGCAGCTGGCTTTTGGCACCTTAATTCCTACTGTGCCACTGCCAGGCCCAGCACATTCAGTGACTACCTGTGTGTGTGACAGGCAGCTGCACATTTGTAATCCCATCCCAATCACTGCACCTGTTCACTGTTCAGTCAGGGGCGTAACAATAGACCCTGCAAGGGATGCCTCCGCAGGGGGGCCCAGGGGGGCCCAGAATCCACAGGGGGCCCATGGGGGGAAAGTTTGAGAGACTGACAGCTAAGGGCATGGAGGAAAAAAACGATTCTGCTCTCACAGCATTGTTATATTGACTGCATGTGTCCACCACACAGATAAGGAATCACACACACACTTTCGAATGTGTACACTGTCCCTGCTCCCTAGGGTTCATAAAAAAAATCTGTCTCACACTGCAGCTAAGTTCTAAAGACTGGACAAAGACTTTACAACTTTTTTTCAAAATGTAACTCCTTTGTAGGCTTTCCCTTTTCAGCAAAAGGATTCCTAGATTGTTATCACACTGGCTAATGACTTTATGACCTCTGAATACTTTTACAACTCAATGGAGTGGAGATTGATGTCTTACTGTTGCTGCTTCATTGAGAGCTTGTGACATCCTGAATGTATTGCCAAAGTTACATTGATACTATATCTTATGTTCAGCATGTCATTGTTGTTCCTCCATATAGCATGTGCTCTCATGTAGTAAAATAATACAGCTGTGTGTGTATGTATGTACTGGGAGCAGAGCTGCAACAAGGAATTTGTCAGCTGCAAGGGGCCGGAGGAAGCCCCGGGTAAGTAGATCTGGGGGTAGCATAGATTGCCTGCCGTTTCCTTTAAGTCTAAGTGTTTTTATCTGCATGGGGAAAACACATTGGTCCTCAGTTTTCCTGTGCAGAAAGCGAGGGGGGTTGGGGGGCCCCATCAAAAGTTTCGCAGGGGGGCCCAGTGTTGTCTAGTTACACCCCTGACGTGAGTGCAAGCATTGTTAACCATTTCAGCCCGCGGGGATTTTTCACCTTATGGACGAGAGGAATTTTCACCTGTCAGCGCTTCTCCCTTTCATTCCCCAATAGCTTTACCAGTACTTATCACAGCGAAATGATCTATACCTTGTTTTTTCCGCCAGCAATTAGGCTTTCTTTGGGTGGTAAATTATGCTAAGAATTATTTTAATCTAAATGTATTATAATGGGAATAATAAGAAAAAATTAAAAACATTCATTATTTTTCAGTTTTCAGCCATTACAGTTTTAAAATAATTAATGCTACCATAACTAAAATCCACACATTTTATTTGGCCATTTGTCTTGGTTATTGCAACGTTAAAATTATACCTTTAGTGTAATGTATGGTGACAATATTTTATTTGGAAATAAAGGTGCATTTTTTCAGTTTTACATCCATCACAAATTTTTAGCCCATTATTTATTAATTTTATGTCCTCTTGACATAAATAATCATTTATTTTTATTCCCCAAAGTCAGTAGGTGTCTTTTACTATTTGGACACAAGATGTCCCTACTGAGCAAAAATCCCATTAGCGTGCAATGTACGCTAATTGGGATACAATGTATCACTACATTGTAACCAGGGAAGTGACGTAGCAGCGGCGGGAGGTTATGAATGGAAACATTGTTTCCATTCATAAATTTAACGATCGGGCGACGGAAACTGGTGGAAATCGTGGCGGGAGATAGCGCGGCGGCTCCATTTACAGAATAAACACTATTTTTGAACAAAAACAGTGTTTATTCATGGCGGACATGCCTGGATTGGCACAGGGGACTTTTGTCCCCTGCAGCCAATATCCCCTGCTAGCAGCAGCAGCGCGATCACGGGCATCTGCCTGCAGGATCGCCTGCAGACCCCCCAAACTGCAGGGACGTGACTAGCGCATCCCTGCGGCTCTAGCACTTGCCGCTGCGGACGTGAAGCTCACGTCCGCGCGGCTGAAATGGTTAATACCACTAGTCATTGCACCTGTTATTGCGGTCCGTGTGTGTGTGTGTGTGACAGGCAACTGCACATTTGTAATCCCATCCCAATCACTGTACCTGTTCACTGTTCAGTGCACCTACCTACCTATACTTACGTGAGCGCAGGCATTGTTAATACCACCAGTCATTGCACCTGTCATTGCAGTCCGTGTGTGTGTGTGACAGGCAGCTGCACATTTGTAATACCAGTCACTGCAACCTGTTCACTGCACCTGTGTAACCGTACATTGTATTAGTCAAGTCAGTGCATACCTTTCACTTCATCCCCCCCAATATGGACAAAACAAAAGGCAGAGCCAGGCCACCTGGCAGGTCTGTTCGAAGTTGCGCTGTCGTGATTTCGTGCGACCCTCGACCAAAGTACAGTGTTCAGAAGAAGGCACATGCCATCAACCCCCAATATTGTCAGGACATAGCTGACTATTTAACATAGAACACCTCATCTTTCTCAGCTCTCTTTCTCAAGCGTATGTATACACACATCCTCACTCAGACACAGCCAGACACAGACACACAAAGCCACTCTGTCTCAATCAGGTCAGTCCCCTGATCTTATAGCAGGCTGGCTGTAATTTTCCTGGCAGAGCGGGCAGTAGGAGGGATGGGGCTACATCTTGCCTGCGTATGCTCCTCCACTCCCTATCTACTGCATGCGAGAATAACTACAGAGGTGATAACTTAAAGAGCAACTGTTATGAAAATCTTAAAATTTAAAACACATACAAATAAAAAGTACATTTCTTCCAGAGTAAAATGAGCCATCAATTACTTTTCTCCTATGTTGCTGTCACTTACAGTGAGTAGTAGAAATCTGAAATTACAGACAGATTTTGAACTAGCCCATTTTCTCATCGGGGGGTTCTCAGGGTTTTCTTTATTTTTAAAAGCACTTAGTGAATGGTAGTTGCTCCGTCCAACTGCCAAAATAGTGTGCAGCGAGCAGGGAGGCTGGCCAGCATCTTTGTATTAATCATTTTCAGGGAATGTCTTAAAGCTAATGTAACCCCATGTCAAAAAAAAAGTCAGATACTCACCTAAGGATAGGGAAAGCTCTGAGTCCTAATGAGCCTACCCTCTCCTCTCCCGGTGAATCCTCCGTGCAAATCCGGGGACTTCGGAAGTCTTCGGGAGCACTCGGGCTCCCGAAGGCCGGCGGCTCCATACTGCGCACGTGCGAGTGTGTCAGAGACACACGTGAGTGCGTCATAGAGGGCACTCGCGCATGCGCAGTATGCAGCGGCCCGTCTTCGGGAGCCCGAGTGCTCCCGAACACTTCCGAAACCTCCCTTTGGCGGCGGAAGTGGCAGTATTTGACCGAAACGGTCGAAAACTGCTACGGGGGATCCTGCGTGGGACCGGGCACCGGGAGAGGAGAGGGAAGGCTCATTGGGACCGAGCCTTCCCTCTCCTTAGGTGAGTATCGGACTTTTTTTTTATATCGGGTTAGCTTTAATTAGCTTTAATGAAGAATAAAGGCCATGCTGAGAATCCCCCATGAAAAGATGGACTAATGTCAGATTTCTACTACCTACTGTAAGTGACAGTAACATAGGAGAAAAGTAATTCATGGCTCATTTTACTCTGGGAGAAATGTACTTCTTTTTTGTATGTGTTTTAATTTTTAAGATGTTCATGACAGTTCCTCTTTAAGGACTGGAGTGATAAGATAACACCCTCACTGTAAAAACTTATAACAAAACCTTAAAGTGGACCTTAACTTTTGCACAGGACAGGAAGAAAATAGAGAGGAATGCACCATGTATGTATTTGGCGAGTTTATCCTGTCTAATTACCCTAAATCTGTGACAAATCTAAAGTATAATTTGATCTCTCAGCTGTGTCAGCTGGCTGCCTCAGCAGAGAAGCTCATTTGTAAACACAGGATGTTAACGCTATCTCTGCTTCCATGACAGCAGGAAGTAGACACATTGCAGATTTATGGCAGGATTTCTGTCAGCTGTAACAGACATTTTTTTTCTTTAAAGGTTATTATGCTGTTTCTTATCCTTTAGAGTAGAGAGGAAGTTCTGAGTTTGGGTCCACTTTAATACGGACATATTTTGTAGTGAATTGAAACTTACAATGTGGGTAGAGGTTTTGTGGTATGTTTTCGCGTGCCTTATTATCACAAGCATGATGTGGTAAATGTCTAAGTTTAGATTCCAAAAATGAGTGGTTTTGCAATGGTGTAAGCTGGATTAGGGGACTCCATTAAGCTTTAAAGAGTAACTGTTAGGCATAAAATATTAAATCATTTATCTATTGCAGGCAATTCAAAAGTTTAAATCAATCTTACTGTTTTCCCAGTTAGCTTTTCTTTCCTCATGCCCCCAGGCTCTAACAGAGTACTCAGACGCAAAAGAGACGTGACATGCAGGCTGAATCAGCCTGATTGGCTGCAGCCTCTGTCACTCACCTCTCTCCTCTCTCTTATTGGCCGCCTGGTCTCCCATTCTCTCTGTGGTTGGAGCGGCAACTAGAGGGGCCAGAGGCTGTTTCCTGTCACTGGCCTTGGCCCCCCTCCTTCAGTGACATGTACCCCCTTTCTCCATTCTCCTGCCACATCTGCCACCGCCGGATTCCCCCTTTTCCCCGTACTGCACATCAGGGAAGGATAAAGGTGGTGCACACAAACTCACCTACTAATGGTTCCAGGTGCTGCAGTTCCCTTCTATTCTCTCTTCACTTCTGCCGGCGATAGTGCAGAGAATAGATGGGAACGGCAGTGCTTGGATCCATTAGTAGGTGAGCCTGTGCCAGCTGCATTTATCCTCCCTGCTGTGCTCAAAATCAGTGCGGGGAGGAGGGGGACCGGGCTGAGGGAAAATCTTCCATGGAGACAACAAGATGGCCACTGCCAGGAGGAGGATAGACATTGAGAACACAATGAAAAATAAATGGCATCCAGTACGTGGACAGTACAATACATCTGTTATGTAAGTAGAGCAAGTATTTATCTACTTACATATGTATTTTTTTTTCGGGGGGGGGGCTTATTATGGCTAACAGTTGCTCTTTAAATATAAGTATTAGTGTGTGTTCTCATTTTCCTCCTGAAGCTGCATAAAACAGCCCAATCCCCACTTTCACCCTTTTCCACATTGATTTCAATAGAATTTGAATTCAGGTTCCACAGAAACCTACATTTTGGGACTTATCTGAGCAAACTGCATCCAATCTGTACTGACACAAATTTGACCAACACTGCTTACTGGCAATTCATGCAACAATAGCAACTAAGCCCTCAATATGTACTTACTGTAAGTACAAGTACCTTATTAACACCTTATTAAAGCACAAACATGCACAAACATGCCTGAGCAGTTAGTTTTACAGATCTCCAAAAATAGGCAATCATACCAACACAATACAAACTAAACTAAATGTCAAAGTGACCGAGGCCTTCCCCACAGTCTGCTTCATTTGATCATTTAAACATAAACTCTTAGTTCCAAAGAACATAATTGGGACAATTCACAAAAAAAGAACATAACGAGGGCACTTTTTGAAACATCGCAGCTTAGGAAATAATGATTTATTTCTCTCCTGCTCAAAGTTCTTATTAAGTCTATAACCCCCCTCTTTCCTGGCCACCAGCAAACTTAAATTAAAGATGGATGACTCATCCCCAAGCTTGAAAAAAAAACCTGTCTCTCGATAGAACTTGTTAATTAAAAAATCCTCTGTTTTGCCACTCTGTAGCGTCTCTCTTTACATTCTCTGTATTTTTCCTGCTTTGCCTCCAATTAACATATTTTTATGTTTTGTTTTTTTCATCTATTCCTGTCTTTTTGCAACACCAGCTGAAATAGATGTATAAATACCACTTAAGTGAAATTCTCTTGTAAACAGTTCGCTTTGACGCAATAATATCATCAGGTTTAAAGGTCTGACTTCATTGTAAACAACACGACTTGTATGATTAACTATTTAGAGCGAGAGGGTCAGCTCCTGCTGCACCTACGCGATGAGAATGCTCCAGTTTACGGTAAGAGACAGGCTCCCACACACTACAGGAATGCCGTGTAGAGGCTTGATACATGTGACACATTGAAAGGACAGATGAACGTAGCAGTGCGTGACCCATCAGTAACAAATAGCCAGCACCCATGGAACAAATAATCCAATCCAGCTATTTGTTGCAAATCATTACATTTCTGCTTAGTCACTGTGCGCCGTGGTACGTATTTGGGGCTGATATGCCATATAATTGTAAATTAAGAACTGCATATTAAGGTAGGAACTTTAATGTCCCTAGTTACAATGCTGTCAGCAGAAGGAGCTAGAGAACAGATGGTGGTGGAGTTACCAATTATGCCCCTTCATGCCCCCTATATCATCCTCCCCCTAAACAAAACTCTAATTGGCCCCCACCACATTAACATCCCTATCTTCCATTGTATGAGCTGACAGAGGCGCCAAAAGGATCAAATATTCTAAAACGTTTAAAATGAGAGGAGGCAGAGGTGGACTTACCTCCTCCAAGCAGACACACACGAGTCTTGTGTATTTTCAAAACAACAAAAAATGTATTTATATACTCCAGAAAGTGCAATGTGTTTCGCAGGACATCTCCCGCTTCATCAGGCAATAGAAACGGAGCATAAAACTCAAATAGGTCTGGTGCAAAGCTCAGCACCTCTGTCTTTCGGAGCATAAAACTCAAATAGGTCTAGTGCAAACTCAGCGCCTCAGCACCTTTTGGCGCCTCGGTCTGCTTATACAGTTCCTGAGTCCACCCCTGGTGGAGGGGTGTTGCCCCTTATTTCCTATCTACAGAGAGAGAATTCATAATCCTGAGAGGGGACAGGTCTAATCTCCTCACCTGCTGATATAGTGGTTACCTGGATGGTAACCCATGTTTGTAAGTATAAATAGATACTTACTTGTCATATCCACATACCAGTACATTCTACACTATATTGGGCTCTCGGTGTCTCTATTCTGTGTTCTCTATCTCCCATGGTAACCAGGATAGAAGACTTCCACAACAACACCTCCGGAGGGAGGGGGTGGGGGGTTAAGAGGCTGATGCTTCCTACCAAATACCTCTCCTCCTGTATTGTCATTTTGGTCACACAATAGCTACCTCCACCACACTGTGGCCTGTTAACCCAGCTCTTGCATGGCACAGTTGAACTCCAGCAAGTGCAAATCCAAGGCTTGATAACTTTGACATTTCAAGGATCTTGTTGATCCACATTATCATACATATGCTGGTGTTCCATGCAAGTTTGATTTGTATATGGGTCCAGTATGTGTGATCTGTTTATGGGTCCCCAATCCACATTTTCATCTATGGACCTTAATTTATTTTCATTGCATCACCCATTAAACTAGTCAGTCTGCGATTGGGATTGACACAGGAGGGAACAGTTTTTGGGACCTGGTCCTTAGGGGTGTAGCTAGAAATCATGGGGCCCCATAGCATGAGGCCTCTACTTCCTGCTAATCAGGAAGTAGAGCGAGTACAAGCAGATATGCGGACAGGAGACCAGCGGCAACTAGCAATCGATCGGCGCTCTGGAGCGGGCAGGATGGTGAGCTGTCCTTATAGTCTTCCGCTGCGCTAACTTTGCGTACCGAGGAGGGGAGCACGGAGGGAGAGCAAGGGAGGGAGAAGTCGGGCCCCCCCCCTCCCCCTAGCGGCTGAGTTCTAATGTGGCCGCAGCTCCCCCCTCCCCACCTGCATGTGTAAACGCGGCTGAGCACTGCCCCTTTCCCCCATGTCGTAGGGCGGCCGGGCCCCATAGCTGTTGCTATGGTTGCTATGGCTATCCCTACGCCACTGTCAGTCATCAGTCAGGCTCATCTGTTTATCTACATAAAGATTCTCACGTGTGTTTACACTTTTGCCAACGTGATTGTCATTGGTATCATTGAAATGTGGCCAATCTGTGATTGGGATCACCACAGGATTGTATACACCATACAATCCTGTGGTGATCCCAATCACAGATTGGCCACATTTCAATGAGTGTGGAACTTGGCCTATTCTCCATGAACATTGCATATTCCTGCAAGCAGATTATCCTTGCATTGTGGAACTATATCAATGGTCTTACCGTTTGAACTGCTGGAGTTTAATTCATACTGGGCTATATATGGGCAGATTTACACAGAGGACTGCAGGACTGATCTTATGTGGAAATTGTACAGCAGTACAGCACCTGTCACTAGAGACATGGAAGTCGTCATCTTGGCCTCCATCTATAAAATGATAGATTTCTTTGTGCTGTGATGTGGTGCTGAACTGCTGATCATCCTTAGTGCTGGGACCCACTAGGGCGATTTGGCAGCGTTTTTGAATCGCCGACAATTTCAAAAGAATACTTTGCCAATGTATCTAAATCTAAACCCACTAGTGTGATTGTGATTAGGGTTAATTGCAATTACAGGACATGCAGCATTTTGACTGCGTTTGCACTCAATGCTATGTGTAGAAGTGCTGCAAAATTGCTTTGAAATGGGGGGTAAGCATTTGGAATTTTAAAAAAAGTTGATTATACTTACCAGGTGTCCCGATGTCAGGTTTCTGTCCATAGCCCCGCCCCTAGCAGATGCAGTAACAGGCACTTCTCTGATTGGTACTAGAGAAGCGCCTATGACCTCTTCCTTTAGGGGGTTATGGATGGAAGCTGGACATCGGGAGACCTGGTAAGTATAATAAAGTTTATTTTTTTTTAAAAACTTTAATCGGAAGCGCAGTACAGTTTACTGCACAGTGCTTCAAAACAGAGCGAAACGCTATTGCAATCGCCATAGGAATCCCTGAACACAGCTCTGCAACAATCAGGGGCGTAACAATAGAACCTGCAAGGTATGGAGCTGCAGGGGGGCCCAGCAGCCACAGGGGGGCCCAACCTGAGAGACTGACAACTAAGGGCAAGGAGAGAAAAAAACCTTCTGCTCTTTGTACAATTGTTCTAATGATTGCATCTGCTCAGCCACTGATAACAAATTTTGTTGACAAAGATTTGTAGACAGTCCCTATTCAGTGTGCAGGGGGAGGGGGCCCCATCCAAAGTTTAGCAGGGGGGCCCAGTAATTTCTAGTTACGCCCCTGGCCACAGTTTAAAAGTGCTGCAGCGATTCCTAGTGGGTTCCAGCCCTTAGATGTCTTTAGATAAAATCAATTTTGAAGCATCCTGTAGAAGCCGGTTGCACTTGCAAGGGGCTGTGACATTACAGTGTTCACTGCCCTCTGCGCAAAACATCACAACAAACTGCCAAAGCAATATCAGCATGAAAAGGTAATTACACTCAGAGTTTCGGACATATATTACACCATCAGAAAAAGAAAACCTGTATGGGGATGAAATGAAAATGTGATGAGATTTCTATCTCTACTTCATTTGTTTGCTTGTTTCAAGTGAAGTGAAATCTAATCTGCTAACAATAGAATTTCCTCTGAACCATGTCTGGATCGCTACCAATTCCACATTGCTGGCACACACATCAAACGAAGGCTCATGGCAATAAGCATCTTGACGCAGGGAAGCGTGTGTCTCGGCGGTTGATGCCCACACAAAAGGGCCACAGTTTCGAGACATCGTGGGGAAATGTCACACATTTCTTATGCGCAGACATAAAAAGTGCATTTGTAAAGAATAAGGAAACGGGGATCTCTAAACTGACAGCGTTCAGATGTTTCAGAACTATCACCATCTAGACATGAAAACAAGGCTGGATCAATGTCTGCAACACAGAGATGAGCCATCAGGGGTTTCAGATTTCTCATATAGGTTGTATTATCTTGGCTTTTTTGTGCAGTATGGCATTGCTGTTGTCTGTGTTTTAATTGGCTTGCAGTTCACTTCTAGGGATGATCACAGAATGATGGAGAGCTACACACGCGCACGCCAGAAGTCAGGACCTTTATACCAACAGGAGATGTATCAGCTGATCAGGATGATCAGCTTATCCCTGCTGGATTCCTGATTGGCTGAGTGGCTCGGGCGGGGCGGCAGAGTCCTGCAACTATATATACAGCTTGCTTGCCAGTTGCTGGTGGTCTGCCGTTGCGAACACTACGTGGAAGCACTCAGACCTTAGTCAGATCCTACAGTGTGTTTGAACCAGGAGGACCTGGGAATTCACACTGAGCCAGATTACTTCTGTTTTTCATTGTGTTATTATTCAGACTAATTCCAGGGTGTCGAGACCATGGACCTCACACCCAAGATTAGGGAACTTGTGTTATCATTGTGTTATTATTCAGACTAGTTCCAGGGTGTCGAGACCACGGACCTCACACCCAAGATTAGGGAACTTGTGTTATCATTGTGTTATTATTCAGACTAGTTCCAGGGTGTCGAGACCACGGACCTCACACCTAAGCTTAGGGACTTGTGTTATCATTCTGTTATACTTCAGACTAGTTCCAGGGTGTAGAGACCACGGACCTCACACCCAAGACTAGGGATACTGTGTACCATCTTGGTATACTCCAGACTAGTTCCAGGGTGTAGAGACCATGGACCTCACACCCAAGACTAGGCATTGTTTGATGTCTGTTTTGACCTACTGCTTTCCTGACTATTCATCTGCTCTCTGATTCGGTACCTACGCATATCTGATTATTCTGTTGCCAACCCTGCCCGCCTTGGATACCGGATCAGCCTACTGTCTCTGTACCTTATCTGTCTGTGTGTTGTCGACCTGGCTTGCCCAACCTCGAGAGCTATCTCTCTCCTTTAAGAGCTAGTCTCCAGACCTGCTAGTGACATCTACCTTCAAGTGTCACTCACTCTCAGGTCCCTCCTACCTTCAGCCTGGGACTCCACCCCTTTGGAGGTCTCAGGCTGCTGGAAGGCTCTTGTACTTCTTAAAAAGGCAGTATCGCCCATACTGCCAAAAACCACCTGCTCCTCGGATGGTTTTACTCAAAGTCATTACTGTTGCACCAAACACTCACACTATCTAGGTGTCCAGAGGTTAGTTATACTTGGATTATCGGTGATTCTGCAGATCATCAATAATCAGGTATATATCTGCATTCTTGGTGATACTGCAGATTACCAATAATCAGATTCTCTCTGTGTGCTGACACCGATCGTCACAATTTTGAATTGATGCAGGTTTATGCAAATTTTGTATGCAAATTGATGCAGCTTGAAAATGGACCTATCAAAATTTACCTCAGCAGGATTTAATCGGCCTGTGTGCAAGCTGCATATACAGAAACATTTGCATAATGCTGCATCAACTCAAAATTATTAGCATCTCATTGACCATCCCTACTCACTTCCATAATAGCAAACAGAACGGTACACCATGACCCACCCGTGTTCTAGCCCAGCTCCTCCTGAGGCAAGCCCAAGTCCTGTCCCTAAAACATCCTCCATTTTAAACAGAATTGCCTTTTCAAAGCTAATCATATTACAGTCTGAATGGGAGAACAAAAAAAAAACACAGGGACACTGGGAGCCAGATCAGCTGTAGTATGTTGTATGGTTAAAGGAAATGTGTCTATTGACAGATATACAGTATTCTCACTCACAAGTCTGGGTTGCTAAGATAGGCAACCATTCAAGATAACATGTGGAGAAGTACCATTCCAACTCAGTCTTAAGCTACGTACACACATACGACAACGATCGTTCATTTTGAATGACAAACAAACTTTTAATTGACGAAAGAACGCCCTAAGTAAAGTTAGCTTTTATAGGTGTGTAACGATCTGATCGTTAGAATGAATGTTACATCACATAAAGCAACTATTGCGTTTGCGCATAAAAATAAAAAGTTCCATGGAGAAATAGTGAAATGCACATGTCAAGCCTAGTACGAACGACCATTTCCAACGATGTACTACTTTTGCAAACGATCGTCGTTTGAAAACATCCGCCAAGCTAGGTCGTCCATCGTTGGACTTAATGGTCGTTGGCTGCTTTTTTTTAACGATCGTCGTTTGAAATGATCGGGGAACGATCGTTTCAAACGACTATAGTCGCATGTGTGTACGCACCTTAAGTGTAGGTAGTGGTCACTGCATCCAAAAATAGAATCTTATGGTAAAGCATACAAATTAACCCCCTTCCCCCAAACATGGGTGACAAAGTACAAGTAACAACAACTGCTGGGAGTATCCAAAATATATAAACATCTAAAACAGTGTAAAAAGAAGGTAAGCGTTGACTTACCTTCACAAAATCAGCTGACCAGTTTTTCAGACTTTTATTTAATTATTACACAAAAAGACAGACAATGCAACAGTTTTTCTTGTGAAAACTGTAGAATGTTAGTATTAAGTGTATCAATAGAAAGGTCAGATTTAGCTATACGGGTAGGTGGGTTTCGGCAGGGTACAGTCGAAAATAGGGCTGATCAAGAAAGAACAGTCGCCAAGCCAGCAGCATAATATCTGTAATAGGTATGAGCTCTTGGAATCAGAACAGTTCCAAATTCCGATTTTTGCATCAGAACTCGTCTGTTCTGAGTAAAATCAGTAAAATCAGAATTTTCGGCAAACACAGCATTAACACATTGGCTGGGAGCATAAAAATTGGTTTCTAAAAAAATCTTTTTTGCCAGTGACATCAACAAAATGGCCACCGGGATTCCCCCGGAGGCCACACTAAACTAAACTAGTGCTTTTTCACATGAATGGGGGGTCCAGGGGACTAGGGCATCCTCTGTCCTGGTCACCTGAATCCCTGATCCAGCTCTGCCACTCTAACGTAGTCCCCAGGGATTCTCAAGTGGCTATCGTGTTGGTGTCGCTGTTTACCAATTTTCACATTCCCAGCCTCTGCAATACAGATGCAGAGGCTGTCTATGGCCATTCAGCTGTGCGTCGGGAGTTCGTCGGGACCGGCAGTTCGTGGGACCTCCTTAGAGGATACTGGTGTTGGATTACTTCTGAGTATACTGCATAGGATTATCCAAATATATGTATTCATGGTTAATTTAGAACAATAAAGGACTTAATTTGTGGGTATGCCAGTTTCGCTCATTTCACCTGAGGAGGGGGCAGGCATCTGGGGGTACACCATGACCCCTTTCCCAGGGCATTAATGGCCCCCAACACTCCTGGGCACCAGAGGTGAAGAAGAACCCCTTGTCAATGTATTGGACAAGGGATCTGGGGGAGAGGTTGCCACTCTGCTCCAGAGCCCCCAAGGCTTGCATAGTTAAGGGTGCAGAGCACCACGTGGTCTGGCCTCTGCATTCTGGCTATCCCAGCCTGCATAGGTGACAAGGGGTTAAAGAAGTTTGTAGGGGGGGGGACCCCACGTTGTCCATTTTCATGAAATGTATACAATGTATATACAGAACTCTGTACAGTGTACCACAGCAAAGTGTCATTTTACGCAGTTTAAAAATCATTGCTATAAAAACTAAAATCGATTATCTCAAAAACTACATAGTCTTCACAATTTTTATTTTATCATGTTCCTACTGATCTCCCTAACATACCTAGCAATTTGGTGATGATAGCATGTAGGAAGGCTTTGCTATTAAAAGATACCTTAGTGCAAATTGAAATTAAAATGGGAGGAGCAGGCATGTGGGCTCCCCTCATGCCCACCACTCCCCCCATTCTTCGTTGTCCCCTTCCGGTACAGCCTAGCAACCCCCCGAACCTACTTACTGGTCAAGGTGGTCGCGGCTGACTGCACAGGTGCTGTCCGCCGACGCACATCCTTGTTTGCGTGGTTGCGTCTGGGAGCACTCTGTGCAGGCACACTACGTAGTTGAGAAGTAAGAGGTTCGCTAGGCTGTACCGGAGTGGGACGGAGGAGAACAGGGGGGGCAGTGGGCATGAGGAGAGCCCACTAAACACGCATGCTCCCCATCTTTAATTTCAATTTGCACTAAGGTATCCTTTAACCGTGGAATTCGGCACCATTGACTTCATAAGGATATGCCTTTCGGAACACAAAAACTGGTACAAGAAATTTGATATTTGCCTGCAGAAAAGTCTAGCCTATACTTCAACATTCCTAATCAATGCCTGAGCCTAACCTTCAAACACTACTAAGACTAAAAATGCCCATACATCAGTCAACTTGGCGGCCACTCGAGCATCCGATGTTATGATTATCAAATCAGATGGAAATTGGTGCTGCCACAAGCATGCTCACTTGACAATTCGACCAATTTAAGCCTGAAATTGGTCAAATGTATAGATCTGTCATGCTGCGAAATGTTGGGCCAACGTGGTCAATCAGGTGCGCGGCGGTAACGGCATGTGATATCGAGACAAATGACAAATACGAAGGAACCCCCAGCGCTGTTTCCCCTAATGTGAATATGCCCCCCTGACCATGCTTTTCATACTTTACCTGTCCGCTGTCTGCCGACGTGGTCCCCATGCATCGTCTACATTTCTTCTGGGCCCACCAGCAATGCAGAAGATGTAGGGGGACCACGTCGGTAGACAGCGGACATGTAAAGTAATAAATGCATGGGCGTGGGGCTAGTGGTGCTCATCACAATCTAATTTTTGCGATCACGAGGTTGTAATCGGCATTAGTGATTGGCTCTCAAACACGAATGCCGATCACAAATACACTCGTGATTGCACTCGTTACCCGACTCGTGATCACAAGTTACCCGTGATCACTAGTCAGTATTCGTGATTAAAAACCCGCCTATTTTAGCGGTTAATAGCAATGCTGGAAACACCAAAGGGGGAATTTTTTTTTTCAAAAAGACCTTATAGTTTTTGAGAAAATCAATTTTAAAGTTTCAAAGGAAAAAAGGATACATTTAAATCCGGTGAATGGCAGTTCATTTATTTACCACATTTAAATGTATACTTTTTTCCTTTGAAACTTTAAAATCAATTTTCTCAGAAACTATAAGGTCTTTTCGAAAAAAAAAAAAAATTCTTCTTGTTCCCACTATTCTTCTGGCAAATTTGGTGTTTTTAGCAAGGGGCCTTTGGTATTAACTGTTAAAGTCGGCGGGTTTTTTAATCACGAATACCAGCTCGTGATTCGTGATTACATGCGGTTTTCGACTCGAAAGCGCACTCGAGTCGGATATCCCTTTCTACTCATGATCGTGATCACGAGTCAATTCGTAAGTGGGCGGAGTCAAATTCGTGATTGGGGGTAGCCAAGCACCACTGCAGGGGGGCACATTTACATTAGGGGGACAGCGATGGAGGCGGCATCACAAGGCCAATTCCCAAGAGATTTCATGCTGAAATCCCTCAGGAAAGAGTCTGCTCGTGTATGGGCAGGCAACAGATCTCTCTCCGATCAGAGAGAGAGATCTGTCTCTTGGTTGATCTACCCATACACCTTCTGATGTATGGACATCTTGACTTTTCTCTTTAATCTCCTTATCCACACCTGATCCTCCTAACTTTCTAATATTTGCTGATAAAAACTAAAGGTGGCAAGTGTGCATAATATATACAAAAAGAGTGACTTACTGACTCTCATTACCTGTGATTTCCCTGGGACAAGAATGGAGCTAACGCTGTGAAAACAGCGCAGGAGAGTTGGGCGGAGCTGGCGCCACCATAGGCCATAATAGGAATTACGGCTGTAGCAGCACTCAGTGAGTGATTTGGGCGCCGTCAAAAGACGGAGCACAAATTACTACAAAATTAGTGTTTTTTCGGCTGCCAGCAATAACTGGAAACTGAATTACTGTACATCTTCCCCCCACTATCCATGGCAGCCTGGAGAGGGAATAGCAATTAACGTCGCTGGGACTTGTGCAGGAGCTGGGTAAGCGGTTTATCGGTGTTACCCTGCGCCCAAATCTACCGGCGGACATTTCATAGGAACGAGAATGAAGAACAGACATGTCCATTTCTATAACAGCCTAATCACACAGACAACCTGACTTCCTATTCTCTTTATCAAAAGGTTGTACAGTTCTCAGTGCTGATATGTCATACACTAAATTGTGAACTTATTTGGTTCACTCCTTAGACTCCTTTCAGCATCTGATTTATAAACTAGCTTGCCTCAGGCTTCGAGAAGTTTGGCTGGCTTACACAGTGATCTGAGCTATAAAATAAAGGTGAATAAATGAATACAATTACATCACACTCTCAAATAGCTAAGAAAAATAGAGTCTTAAAGTCCTGACTGAAACACAGTTTGTTTTCTGTTTTTGGTTTTATACTATATGTAGTTTATAGAACAATTTCTTAAATTAATTGTGCACAAATTAAAAAAAAACAAAAGTATATATTGTCATTCTTAAAAAAATAAATGCAGAAAAAATGCTGAACCAATTAAAAAAAAAACGTATTCCTTTAGATACCAACGGCGTCCTGTTAACTCTCTGTCAGTCAGTCCTCCTCTTTTAGTCATGTGGGGATAAAGAGGGAAAGGAGAAGAGGCGATTGGTCTGTCAGCTTAAACCAATGGCATAACTTCAATACATGCCCCCCCCCCATGTTCACACCCCTTCCTTTGCCTCCCCTTGGTGACCTTCATGGCCTGGGGGCTTATCGTTCATTTGGGTCATAAAACAAGTGTGGCCATCACCATCTTCACATCCACATCAAGTGTAGGCATAAAAACACCTGATCTGGAGGATAGTCCCCTGTATCGAAGGAAGGAGAGGGTAGTAATAGGCCTCCCACAGCTCTGGGTCCCCCTGCGGTCAGAGGGGCTGCCCCCCTCTAGTTAGGCCCTGGCTTAAACCACACCTCCCTGCTAACTGATAGCAGGGGCGTCGCTAGCCCTGTTTTGGGGGGGCACGTGCCCCCAATCTGTCCTGGGGTGCCACGGATCTCCGCCCGGCCGCCCCCTCTGTCAGACTCAGCGGCTCCATCCAGCCGCCGCGTCACTGACAGTCTCAGACCTCAGGATCAGGCGGCGAGCCGGCGACCAATCGTGCGGGCGCTAGGACCCAGCGCCCGCACTGATATGCGGAAGTGACATCACTTCCGCATATAGAGCGGGTGCGTCCAGCGCCCGCTCGTACAACTGGTCGGGTCACCGCTGATCCTGAGGTCTGCTGAGAGGTAGGGGGGAGCGGCGGCGGCGGCAAGAGGGGGGCCTCCCTGTCACTCACTCACTCCCTAAAGGGGCTCCCTGTCACTCACTCACTCCCTAAAGGGGCTCCCTGGCACTCACTCACTCCCTAAAGGGGCTCCCTGGCACTCACTAACTCCCTAAAGGGGCTCCCTGTCACTCACTCACTCCCTAAAGGGGCTCCCTAGCACTCACTCCCTAAAGGGGCTCCCTGTCACTCACTCCCTAAAGGGCCTCCCTGTCACTCACTCACTCCCTAAAGGGGCTCCCTGGCACTCACTCCCTAAAGGGGCTCGCTGTCACTCACTCACTCCCTAAAGGGCCTCCCTGTCACTCACTCCCTAAAGGGGCTCCCTGGCACGCACTCACTGCCTAAAGGGGCTCCCTGTCACTCACTCCCTAAAGGGGCTCCCTGGCACTCACTCCCTAAAGGGGCTCCCTGTCACTCACTCACTCCCTAAAGGGCCTCCCTGTCACTTACTCACTCCCTAAAGGGGCTCCCTGGCACGCACTCACTCCCTAAAGGGGCTCCCTGTCACTCACTCCCTAAAGGGGCTCCCTGGCACTCACTCACTCCTGTCATTCACTCACTCCCTAAAGGGCCTCCCTGTCACTCACTCACTCCCTAAAGGGGCTCCCTGTCATTCACTCACTCCTGTCATTCACTCACTCCCTAAAGGGCCTCCCTGTCACTCACTCACTCCCTAAAGGGCCTCCCTGTCACTCACTCACTGCCTAAAGGGGCTCCCTGGCACTCACTCACTCCCTAAAGGGGCTCCCTGGCACTCACTCACTCCCTAAAGGGGCTCCCTGGCACTCACTCCCTAAAGGGGCTCCCTGTCACTCACTCACTGCATAAAGGGCCTCCCTGTCACTCACTCACTGCCTAAAGGGCCTCCCTGTCACTCACTCACTGCCTAAAGGGCCTCCCTGTCACTCACTCACTGCCTAAAGGGCCTCCCTGTCACTCACTCACTGCCTAAAGGGCCTCCCTGTCACTCACTCACTGCCTAAAGGGCCTCCCTGGCACTCACTCACTGCCTAAAGGGCCTCCCTGGCACTCACTCACTGCCTAAAGGGCCTCCCTGGCACTTACTCACTGCCTAAAGGGCCTCCCTGGCACTCACTCACTGCCTAAAGGGCCTCACTGGCACTCACTCACTGCCTAAAGGGCCTCCCTGGCACTCACTCACTGCCTAAAGGGCCTCCCTGTCACTCATTTACTGCCTAAAGGGGCTCCCTGTCACTCACTCACTGCCTAAAGGGGCTCCCTGTCACTCACTCACTGCCTAAAGGGGCTCCCTGTCACGCACTCACTGCCTAAAGGGCCTCCCTGGCACTCACTCACTGCCTAAAGGGGCTCCCCGGCACTCACTCACTGCCTAAAGGGGCTCCCTGGCACTCACTCACTGCCTAAAGGCCTCCCTGGCACTCACTCACTGCCTAAAGGGCCTCCCTGTCACTCACTCACTGCCTAAAGGGGCTCCCTGTCACTCACTCACTGCCTAAAGGGCCTCCCTGTCACTTACTCACTGCCTAAAGGGCCTCCCTGGCACTCACTCACTGCCTAAAGGGCCTCCCTGGCACTCACTCACTGCCTAAAGGGCCTCCCTGGCACTCACTCACTGCCTAAAGGGCCTCCCTGGCACTCACTCACTGCCTAAAGGGCCTCCCTGGCACTCACTCACTGCCTAAAGGGCCTCACTGGCACTCACTCACTGCCTAAAGGGCCTCCCTGGCACTCACTCACTGCCTAAAGGGCCTCCCTGTCACTCATTTACTGCCTAAAGGGGCTCCCTGTCACTCACTCACTGCCTAAAGGGGCTCCCTGGCACTCACTCACTGCCTAAAGGGCCTCACTGGCACTCACTCACTGCCTAAAGGGCCTCCCTGGCACTCACTCACTGCCTAAAGGGCCTCCCTGTCACTCATTTACTGCCTAAAGGGGCTCCCTGTCACTCACTCACTGCCTAAAGGGGCTCCCTGTCACTCACTCACTGCCTAAAGGGGCTCCCTGTCACTCACTCACTGCCTAAAGGGGCTCCCTGTCACTTACTCACTGCCTAAAGGGCCTCCCTGGCATTCACTCACTGCCTAAAGGGGCTCCCTGGCACTCACTGCCTAAAGGGCTCCCTGGCACTCACTCACTGCCTAAAGGGCCTCCCTGGCACTCACTCACTGCCTAAAGGGCCTCCCTGGCACTCACTCACTGCCTAAAGGGCCTCCCTGGCACTCACTCACTGCCTAAAGGGCCTCCCTGGCACTCACTCACTGCCTAAAGGGCCTCCCTGGCACTCACTCACTGCCTAAAGGGCCTCCCTGTCACTCACTCACTGCCTAAAGGGGCTCCCTGTCACTCACTCACTGCCTAAAGGGCTTCCCTGTCACTCACTCACTGCCTGAAGGGGCTCCCTGTCACTCACTCAATGCCTAAAGGGGCCCCCTGTCACTCACTGACTGCCTAAAGGGGCTCCCTGTCACTCACTCACTGCCTAAAGGGGCTCCCTGTCACTCACTCACTGCCTAAAGGGCCTCCCTGTCACTTACTCACTGCCTAAAGGGCCTCCCTGGCACTCACTCACTGCCTAAAGGGCCTCCCTGGCACTCACTCACTGCCTAAAGGGCCTCCCTGGCACGCACTCACTGCCTAAAGGGCCTCCCTGGCACTCTCACTGCCTAAAGGGCCTCCCTGGCACTCTCACTGCCTAAAGGGCCTCCCTGGCACTCACTCACTGCCTAAAGGGCCTCCCTGGCACTCACTCACTGCCTAAAGGGCCTCCCTGGCACTCACTCACTGCCTAAAGGGCCTCCCTGGCACTCACTCACTCACTGCCTAAAGGGCCTCCCTGTCACTCACTCACTGCCTAAAGGGCCTCCCTGGCACTCACTCACTGCCTAAAGGGCCTCCCTGTCACTCACTCACTGCCTAAAGGGGCTCCCTGTCACTCACTCACTGCCTAAAGGGGCTCCCTGGCACTCACTCACTACCTAAAGGGGCTCCCTGTCACTCACTATCGGGGTCCCTGTCACTCACTACCTAACTGGAGGCGCCTGTCACTCACTAGCTAACCTGGGGGTCCCTGTCACTCACTAGCTAACTTGGGGGGCTACCATATTAAGGGGGCATTCTGCCTATTTATGTGAAATGCTGTCTATTTATGTGCCTCATGACTGCTGAATTTGTCTTGTTGGGAGCCTTATGATTTGTTGGAGGCCTCATGATTGCTGAATTTGTCTTGTTGGGGGCCTCATGATTTGTTGGGGGCCTCATGATTGCTGAATTTGTCTTGTTGGGGGCCTCATGATTTTTTGGGGGCCTCATGATTGCTGAATTTGTCTTGTTGGGCGCCTCATGATTTGTTGGGGGCCTCATGATTGCTGAATATGTCTTGTTGAGGGTCACATGATTGCTAACTGCGAGACTATGGGAAAAGCTGAATCCTTATCATATAAGACAATAGCATTAAACCTACTTTTTTAGCATTTTAAAACAGAAAATAAAACTGGGAGGTTCTAAAAAATTGAATACATTTTTCAGGAGTAAGATGGATGAAATTGTTTATCTTCACAGTTTATTTTCTACTTGGATTTTCCATAATGTTCATGTATGAGTTAAAACGTTTGTACAGTATTTAGTTTAAATTGCTGTTGCCACTTTGCGATAGATAAGTGACTTTTGGGTTGCAGTTTGGGCACTCGGCCTCCAAAAGGTTCGCCACCACTGTCCTAATCTAATGTCTCACCATTGCTAGGTTCATGTAAATTTGTCTCCACCCGTTACCACACCTACATTCTGGTCCATGGCCCACCCATTTTTTGGTGCGGCGCGATAAGCACGCCGCACAACGTGATCCTCATATTTTTGGCACGCTAGCTGCAGTGTGCTGAATTCTGCTGCCTACAGTATGTACAGTATACGCTGTTCTCTAGTGTAGTGCCTGCACTGTGTGCTGATTTACCTCCAGTGTGTACAGTGTAAGGTGTTACTCTGTGCCTTTATTGATTGTAAACCAGCTGTATTGTATGCTGATCCCTGCTACTTTCAGTATGTACAGTATTAGCTGTAAAGCCTGGTACACACATACAATTTTGATTAGCCAATTTTAGCTCTGTTCATAAAATTCATTGTCTGTTGGCCCACTTACTGCACGGGGGTGGGAAATTGGGGGTCAGTGATTGACCAATCAAAATTGTATGTGCGTATACATCTTTGATCTATGCCTATACTGATTGTAAATTATCTAAATAAAGGACAGGGGGCTCCGTCCAATATTTCGATGGGCAGGCCCGTTATCCGTAGCTTACACCGCTGCTAAGTTCATGTACATTTGGCCCCACCCATGGCCACGCCCACTCACCGCATGGCCACGCCCATTTTTTTGCCTTCCCCGCCTGGTGCCCACAGGTGCCCCCGATCTCCAGGGACCCTAGAAACGCCCCTGACTGATAGTCTTGCTGTCAGTCACTTGTTGGGAATGGAGCTTCAGAATGATTTGGGTTTTTTTGCAAAGTCCCAGTACAGCCCTAGTTTTTACATGCATTTGCTAGAAGATTATTTTAACTTGATTATGCATATTTTAAGAAAAAACAAAACTGTAATTTTTGAAAGAGATAAATGGAGGATTCTGATTTTCACACCGTTGACATTACTATGGGCTAAAGGTAGATAAGATGGTAACAGTAAAAAAGGGCGCAGGAGGCTAGTGGACAAATCGGGCGCCGCCATTCACTCCCATAATAAATATCGTTTAATGGGCGCCCGACAGGAAAAAAGGGCGCCGGAGAAAAATAACGTTTTAAAAGCGGCGCCCCGAGACTTAATGTTTTATAACTGCTTCTCATGATTACACATTATTTAATGATTTATACATTTTTTAATATTATTTTTAAACGAAAAACAGTACAATATTTTTTCAAACATTATTTTTAAACGAAAAACAGTACAATTTTTTTTTTTTATTTATTTTTTTTACATTATTTTTAAACGAAAAAACGCACAATATTTTTTTGAAACGTTATTAATGCTTATCACAGGGGGGTCTTAGGTTTAGGCACCACCAGGGGGGTCTTAGGTTTAGGCACCACCAGGGGGGTCTTAGGTTTAGGCACCACCAGGGGGGTCTTAGGTTTAGGCACCACCAGGGGGGTCTTAGGTTTAGGCACCACCAGGGGGGTCTTAGGTTTAGGCACCAACAGGGGGTCTTAGGTTTAGGCACCACCAGGGGGGTCTTAGGTTTAGGCACCAACAGGGGGTCTTAGGTTTAGGCACCACCAGGGGGGGGGGGGTTTAAACGTTATTATACGTTTCACTTTTTAAACGGAAGATTAACGTTTTCACAATTGACGATTTCATGAACATTATTTATGATTTATAACTTTATAAAACATTATTTTTAAACGAAATATAGTACATTATATTTTTAAACGTTATCCATGTTTATCGTTTAAAACCCCATGCCCTTTTTTCCCAGCGCCCCTTTTTAACGTACGCAGATAAGATAACTATGTAGACAATAGTGGGTAAGGTTTTTCTTTGTATGTTGTAACAGAGTGTAAGTTCTGATTTAATGAGAGAAAAAACATATTTTTATCTTATGTAATACGCAATCATTTGGGCTCTCTGCTTCGGGGTGGCTATTGTCTTTTTGCTGCATGAGAAAAAAATGGCGCCCCACCCATTCCCAGGATCAGCTCTGTGGGAGGGATCACACTTGTGTCTGGGGGAACTGCAATTGATTCCCTGCAAACGTTTTGCTGCACAATATCTTTGTCTAGTGCTCAGGCCCAGATTTACCTCACAGGAGCACATAGGCACATATGTCCTGGCTCCCTAGACTTCTCTGTCCATGAACCTACAAAGCCCTGCTGAACTACACCACAAGTGTGCTGGCTGTCCCAGCTGTCACTTCTCCCTTACTTCCCTTGTCCATCATAGGTAGCTGCAAGTGCCTCTTAGTATTAGGTAGCCAGAAGTACCCTCAATATTAAGTAGCTACAAGTGCCCCAAGTATTAGTTAGCTAGAGGAACCTCAGTATTAAATAGCTAGAGGTGCCCCCGACTGAAGGGAGATGTCATCTCAACAGCGGAATGCGGAAGGCTGGGCGAGTAATCCCTTATTTACACTTCACTCAGGACTCTGTGTAGAGAAGGAGGGAGAGAGGCACTTGGGGAGAGGAGTGAGCCTCCTTTCCATTATCAGGCGCCTGTAGGCACGTACCTACAGTGCCTTATGATAAATCCGGCCCTACAACTTGTGTGCATTTTAATGCATGAATTTTTTTACATTTGCCGGTGATTTCAGTGAGGAATTGCATGCATTGTGTGGAAAAGTAGTGCAGGTGGTATCTTTTTTTCAATGTTATGCAAAATCGCATATGGCTTCTGAAAATGCAGCAGCCCCATAGAAAATCATTATACGTGTATTTGCATGCAATTTTAAATTGCAGCAACATACTGCCAAAGTGTGATTCCTGCCTAACTCAAACACCAGCAGTATGGGTGCTATTGTAAGCTCCATGCCCAATTAAAGTGGACCTGCACTCAGAACTTCCTCTCTGCTCTAAAAGATAAAGCAACAGCATAATAACTATTAAATAAAAAAACATTTTTTTGTTACAGCTGATATACTTTCTGCTTTAATGGAAGCAGACATATTGTTAACATCCTGTGTTTACAAATGAGCTCTCTGCCATGGCTGTCAGCTGACACAGCTGAGGGATCAAATTACAACTTGTATTTAGTCACAGATAAGGGGGGATTAGACAAGCTGAACTCTCTAAATACATACAGGGTGCATTTCTCTATGTTGTCCTTCTGCCCTGTGCACAAATTCAGGTCCACTTTAACCACTTGTCGACCGCACACTCATACCGTGCGGCGGCAAAGTGGTAGCTGGAGGACCAGCGACGCAGATCTGCGTCGCCAGGTACCTCCCTAATTAATCAGGAAAGGCCGCTCGCGCGGGCGGCCGTTTCCTGTTAGATCACGGAGCGGGTCTCCGTGAATAGCTGATCGCGGCTCGCAGACTAAATGTAAACGCAGGAGACGTATGTCTCCTTTGTTTACATTGAATGGCGCTGCTGCAGCAGCGCCGTAAGGCAGATCGGCGATCCCCGGCCAATCAGCGGCTGGGGATCGCCGCCATGTGACAGAGGACATCCTGTCACAGGCTGCACAGGACGGATAGCGTCCTGTGCAGCCCTGATCACCAGGGGGGACAGGTAGGAGAGGGAGGGGGGGAATTTCGCCGCGGAGGGGGGCTTTGAGGTGCCCCCCCCCGCAACATGCCTGCCGAACGGAGCGATCAGACCCCCCCTGCACATCATCCCCATAGGGGGGAAAAAAGGGGGCGATCTGATCGCTCAGCATGCCACCTGATCTGAGCTGGGGGCTGCAGAGCCCACCCAGCACAGATCATAAAAAACATCGCTGGTCCTTAAGGGGGGGGTAAAGGCTGGGTCCTCAAGTAGTTAATGGTTAAAACCTAAAAATGTGTTTTATATCTGTATAAAAAAATAATATTAATCTGTGACAAATCCAATTATAGATACAAACAGATTGTTTTAAGATTTTTGAAAAATGTGAAATATCACCCTTAACCCATCAGTGTGTACAGAATATAGTATGCTCATTCACACACTTTAGTCAACACATGCCCACTGACCAGGGGCCCTACTAGAGGGGAGCAGAGCTGTTTTAGGGCCCCAACAACTAACCTTCACTTCCTCTGATACAGGGGACTGTACTTCAGATCAGGTGTTTTTGGAACTAAACTTGTTATGGGTGTGAAGATCACGATGGCCACACTTGCTTCATGGCCCTGGTGAGATGGGCCGCCAGGCTGTGAAGAGCATCAAGGGGAGGCAAGGCAAGGGGTGTAAACAATGAGGGGGCATCAAAGTGTAGTTAGGGGGCCCCATGAATTGTAGTTACGCCACCACTGTCACTGACACACCAATATGCAGTGTCCTTTGGCATCACTCATGCACGCCACAAAGCTTATGCTAACAACTAACAGAAAATATACACCGCTCCATGATCTAGACAGTGCCAAGCTACTATTCCTTGCATGCGACGTGCCTTATTGACATTCATTTTGTACTATATACCCAATTACATCGCCTTCACCATTCGTCTGCAAACATGTCCTGCTTAATTCCCCGAATAGCAATGTTGCATATACAGTATCAGGTTCCCTAAATAGTTACATACCAAAATGAATTATGTCCAACGATGACAACCATGTACATGTCAAAGTCCTCGGGCAATAACTACTGTATGCATCCATCAGACCTCTCAGCAGCCAGTAAAATGTCAACAAAGAGCTACTGACACATCCAAATAACTATCCACATGATTGTTTTACATTACATTGTCTATTAGTTATAATAATTCATTTTGGCTGTCACTTGGGATAAGCAATCAAAATTAGTAATATTATGAAGTCTGCAGCATTTTTACTGCTAGAGAAATTAACCTAGTTAAACAAGATTTTTTTTTTAAAGGGTTAAAAAATGCTGTTTTTTTCTCTCACTTTCATTCATTCATTCAACTGAACTCTCAGTTGCAGAACATGAGTCAGTCCGAAAACTTGCCAGAAATTAGCCAGTCAACTCAACTCTTTATATAGTGCTGTGTAGAGTTTTTCCCTCGTCTCGCTAAGCATGAACAAGCTAGCGCTACTCTACTTGAGATTTTTAATAGATTACATATTCCATGTCATAAAAACATCATGTTCAACAGAAATCTACAAAAACAAGGGTGCTATTGATTTTGATTGAAGTGTAACTGAGCATGTGTAAACACAAAGCGAGACTCTTGTTTCACTTTTACTATTTGTGTAGGTTGACAGTAAGTCTGAAGGAGGCCAGGAGAAATATTTCTACCCAAGTATACCATGAAATTGAAAAAGTTTGTCGGATCTAGCTTCATGGTGTAGGGTTCATTGTCTAAGGGTACCACCTTTGATATAGGAGACCAGAGTTTGATTCCTAGCTGGAGCCAGACTCCTTGGGCAAGATTCCCTAATGCTTCAAATACTTACCAAGGTCTCTTACTGAGTGTGTTTAAAGTGGCTACCGCTCTAAATGGTACCCATGTGCTTTGAATCCTACAAGAGAAAATCACATTAAAATTTTAGCATTTAATGCTATTGTATGGGCTGGGGGCCACCAATGATAGTTGAAAGCAATGTGATGGCAAATTGGTGGTTTGAAAACATTACATCAATATACCTGCCAGATGTCTATGAAGATTTTAATGGAGGGCATGAGACAGCAGGGCAATGCTCTTTGTGAACCTTGCTGGTCCTGGGGTAGGGCAATGTTTTTGTGAACCTTGGTGGTCCTGGGGCAGAACAATGTTTTGTGTGAAACAATGTTTTGTGTGGGGAAGACAATTATGCCAGACGACTGGAAGAAATGTATCAAGGATTTATCAAACCAGGGCCTGTGTAACCCTCTAAAAGAGGGTAGTGTAATGTGGAAATGTATTTAACATGTGTAAAGTAAACTTAGCATGCTAGGCTAAAATTCGCTTTAAAAATTATCATTGTGGAATAAAAACGGCGCATAGAGAGAGGCCTAAGCACCCAGATAGTCACAGACTGGGTTGCTAGGCAACCGCATATACAAAAAGGGGAATGTTCCAGAAGTCCCGCGCGAGCAGAGCAGAGCAGAGTACAGTGCAGTAAGACACAGGCTGAGGGAACTGGTTGGAACCAGTTCTCCTCACAGAGCGCTCTTCAGTCAGTCAGTCAGCGGTGGTGAGTAAGGGAGGCAGCGGCCAGCGAAACAGCCGTAGTAGCTACCCCATGAGGCAATTGGGGGCCTGGCGGCAGAAACCAGACCAACCAAGTGAGAGAAAGGGCGCAGCGGTGACAAAGCCCAAAGCAGTGACCGGAGACTGTTTAAAGAGACAGCAGGCCAGATCCAGGCGGACACAGGAGGAGAGAGACCCTGTCAGGCCAGTTGAGTATAGGCCTTGCGCCAGCATCAAGCCACGGGTTATGATCTGAAAAGGGCCAGAGTTCAGTGGAGGTTGAATGAGAATAGTGACAGTTAACCCCTGCGTACTGAATGGCATATTCTGATTAAGGTGGTGTGACTAAAATCTGCCTGTCTGATAAAGCCTTAAAGAAACAGTGACATTGTGATGATAATCAGTTCATTAATGCAATATAATAATTTATTGCCAAAGAAACAGAGACTGTGGTCAAGTATATTAAGTGTGAGTGAAGTTTGTCACCAGAAAAGTGAATAGCCTCTGATAAACCCTTCAGTGACATATAGCTCAGCCGCTATCAGCGATACTGACTCAGAGACACTTTCCTGTCAGCCTGCATCAGTTCATAAGTCATCAGTTGAGTTACCTGAGTGCAAGGCCTAAGAAAGAGAGAGAGAGCAAGGGCCTTTGAGATAAAGAGAACCTGTCAGTGAAACTTAACTAGATCGGTTAACCTGTCAACAGTAAAGGAGAAGATTGGTGGTGGAACCACAAAGCATCCAGTGATACTAAAATAACTACAGTGAAAAGCAGAGTGACATCTGACAGAGAAAAGAGTCAACAAAGTTGGTGAACCAGTGTTACAATTACAGTAGTTAGAGCTTGTTCAGTATACAGTATAGAGAGAGCTATTGGCGGTACAGCTTGGTGCATTGGTTAAGTGTGTTTTTTTATTTTATTTTCCTTTTATTTCTCAAACCCCTTATTGGTTGATTTCATTTTTTTTATTTTGATTTATTATTTTACTTGGGTACCCACATAAAACAGAAAGTTTGGGAAGTACAGTAGATAGAGCAAGAGATCTTCTGAGTAAAGCAAACATCGTTTGGATGCCATTTACCAACCAACGAACTGTGGAAGTCGCTTCAGTACCATATTAAGGAGAGCCATTAACACCCTAAGGTTTTGCTGAGCAAGATAGCTTGGACTTGGCATCAAGGGACTGAGGCTGTATAGGAACTGAATTGCTCAGTAGACCTGTCCCTATCCAAGCCCCTATACCTCAGTAAATGGCACTGAGTGTTATGTTGAAAAGTGGTTGTTGATGATTGTAAGAGAAGATATGTTGCAGCTCCATTTATGTATAAAAGTGTTTGTGTAACCTAACCTTTTTATCCCACAGCTTTTACCGGTGCACCGGCTGTGAAGAGGAGAAGATTGTATTTTTGACCTGTGATGTTTAACGGAAAGTGTATATTTGTGTTGAGCGTTATACTGGTTGAGTGAAGTTACCAGTTGACCATTGTTAAGGTCACAAATAAATCCTTAATATTCACATCTGAGTCAGTGTCTGGTGGCTTCCTCTCAGTCAGGGCAGAACACAGAGGATAAATTGGGTTACACCGGTTCTAGACTTTTTACTACCTGAGGTAAACTTGTGAGGATGCACCCCCCCACCACCACCACCACCACAACCCCTACTCCACGACCACCACCGATTTGGAATGGGACAGGAAAATGCTATGGTGAACCTTGCTGGTCCCAGGGGCAGGTCAATGCTCTGTGTGAACCTAGCTGGTCCCAACAGCAGGACTGTGCTCTGTGTGATCCTTGCTAGTCCCAGGAGCAGGACAATGCTCTGTGTGAACCTTGCTAGTCCCAGGGGTAGGACAATGCTCTGTGTGAACCTTGCTGGTCCCAGGGGCAGGACAATGTTCTGGGTTAACCTTGTTGGTCCCAGGGCAGGACAATGCCATGGTGAACCTTGCTCGTCCTGGCCGGTGCTGGGACAGGACAATGCACTGTGTGAACCTTGCTGGTCCCATGGGCAGGACTGTGCTCTGTGTGAACCTTGCTGGTCCCAGGGGCAGGACAATGTTCTGGGTTAACCTTGTTGGTCCCAGGGCTGGACAATGCTATGGTGAACCTTGCTCGTCCTGGCCGGTGCTGGGACAGGACAATGCACTGTGTGAACCTTGCTGGTCCCATGGGCAGGACAATGCTGTGTGAACCTTGCTGGGCATGGCTGGTGCTGGGGCAGGACAATGCTCTGTCTCATCATTGCTGGTCCCAGGGGCAGCAATATGTTCTTTCTGAACCTTGCTGGTCCGAGGGACAGAAAAATGGTCTTCGTGCACCTTGCAGAGCAGGACTGATGGGCAGCAAAAACTTGATAAAAGGTCCTAACTCTGTTTCTCTGCCTCTGCTGCAGAGATTAATCATCAAGACATGAGGAAAGTTTTCCCAGATAAGGGCACAGTCAGCAATAAGGCACACAAAAAGTACGCTGTGCACCTTACTCTTGCATGTTTCTTTTATTCCATCCTTCAGCCAACAGCCAGCATGAATGACATAGAAAAACAGAACAGTCAAACCTGGATCGATGTGGGTGCCAGGGTGAGCGGGGAAGAGGTGACCAGGGGATAGGTGGACGGCACTACAGCCGTTTCACGCCGTCTGGCGCTTGTTCACGTGCGTGTGTCCAATAACGGGGCAGCGCTGTGCGGCTTCCTACATAGAGTCTTCAAGCCGCGCCCCCAGCGCTGTCCCATTGGTGTAAGTTACGTGGGAGTGAAGGTCGGGGGTGAAGAGGCGGCTTGAATGATTCGGCTTAAACGAATGGTTTTGGCATGAAATTGTGTCCACAAATGTAATGTGTGTATCTCACGTAATTACTTGGTTTGCACTTGTCACTTTTACCCGGCTGCATAGCGCGGGTCTAGTGAAAAATGGCGCCGGCAAAAAAATGGCGCCACCTTCTGCCCGATATATGTTTAAAACGATATTTATCGTTTTAAAGGTTAAAATAGTGCAGAACGAAATTTATCGTTTTAAAACTGTTGTTTTTTTATTTTTTGGTCCTGCCTGAACGATATTTATCGTTTTAACCCCTGCTTTGCTGCCGTTTTGAAAATATCTGCCCGCCGGCTTTAATGTTTAATAGCAAAGCCCCCTTAAAAGCTAAAAACACCAAATTTGCAGGGAACGTTAAGAAGAAAATTGTGAACAAGAGGAAAAAAAAATCTTTCAAAAAGACCTTATAGTTTTTGAGAAAATCGATTTTGAATATTCTTCTTCTGACCGTGGGAAAATTAAACGCCCGCCGACTTTAGCGGTTAATAGCAAAGCCCCTTTAAATGCCAGAAACACCAAAATGTGTAGGAAATGTTAAGAAAAATAGTGGGAACACGAAGAAAAAAAAAATTGTTCAAAAAGACCTTATAGTTTTTGAGAAAATCGATTTTAAATCTTCAAAGGAAATGTAACTATTTAAATCGCGTACTGACATTCCCGTGGAAACTTTTTCCGCCGACTTTAGCAGTTAATAGCAAAGTCCCCTTAAATCCTAGCAACACCAAATTTGCAGGATATGTTAAAAAGATACTGGGAAACAATATTTTAAAAAAAAATTGAAAAATTTTATTTATTTTTTTTTTAAATTAAAATTTTTGGGTTATGTTCAGAGTGTGGGAAAAGTTTTGAAAAAAATGACGTGGGGTCCCCCCTCCCGAGCCTCTGTAACCCCTTGTCTCCCATGCAGGCTGGGATAGCCAGAATGCGGAGCCCCGGCCGACTGGGGCTTCGCACCCTGAGCTATACCAGCCCGCATGGTCCATGGTATGGGGGGGCTTCGGGGGGGAGGGGCGGCCAAGCCTTCCCCTCCCCCCCGGAGCCCTTGTCCAATCCATGGACAAGGGGCTCTTCCCCACCTCCGGTGCCCCAGGAGGAGGTGGGGGCGACGACTCCCTGGGGGGGGGTTCATGGTGGCATCTGGGAGTCCCCTTTAAGAAGGGGAACCCAGATGCCTGCCCCCCTCCCAGGAGAAATGAGTATAGGGCTACTTTGTACCCCTTACCCATTTCCACAAAGGGTTAAATGAAATAAAAACACAACAACGAGAAAAGTCCTTTAATGTTCTAAATTAACCAGAAATACTTACCTGTACCTTTAAGAAAAAAATCCCACGCCAATCAGGTCCCACGACAGTATCCTCTATCTTGCGATCTTCTGATACATGTTGATTGAAGATCTCCGCTGCCCCGACGCCACACACGCCGCCTCCGCCGCACTCACTGCTCTTAGCTATACTTAGTATAGCTAAGAGCAAAAAGCATCTTTAAATTTTAGCTCCAATGGTCCCCATTGGTTCCTTAACAGACCAATGGGGATCAGGAGGATCCCCATTGGTCGATAAGGAACCAATGGGGAGCCTTGGAGCCAAAATTTAAAGATGCTTTTTGTTCTCAGCTATACTTAGTATAGCTGAGAGTTGCGTCTATGCATCTATATAGATGCATTAGCGCTAGCTGCCGCTGCCCTCCCTGCCTCCCCCCACCTGTCACCCTCACCCATGCTGGCACCCATGGGTGACAGGTGGGGGGAGGCAGGGAGGTCAGCGGCAGCTAGCGCTAATGCGTCTATATAGACGCATAGACGCAACTCTCAGCTATACTTAGTATAGCTGAGAGCAGTGCGGCGGAGGCGGCGTGTGTGGCGTCGGAGCGGCGGAGATCTTCAATCAACATGTATCAGAAGATCGCAAGATAGAGGATACTGTCGTGGGACCTGATTGGCGTGGGATTTTTTTCTTAAAGGTACAGGTAAGTATTTCTGGTTAATTTAGAACATTAAAGGACTTTTCTCGTGGTTGTGTTTTTATTTCATTTAACCCTTTATGGAAATGGGTAAGGGGTACTCCTGCACCCCTATACTCATTTCTCCTGGGAGGGGGGTGGGCATCTGGGGGTCCCCTTCTTAAAGGGGACTCCCAGATGCCACCATGAACCCCCCCCCAGGGAGTCGTCGCCCCCGCCTCCACCTGGGGCAAGGGAGGCGGGGAAGAGCCCCTTGTCCATGGATTGGACAAGGGGCTCCGGGGGGGAGGGGGAGGCTTGGCCGCCCCTCCCCCCCGGAGCCCCCCCATACCATGGACCATGCGGGCTGGTATAGCTCAGGGTGCGAAGCCCCAGTCGGCCGGGGCTCTGCATTCTGGCTATCCCAGCCTGCATGGGAGACAAGGGGTTACAGAGGCTCGGGAGGGGGGACCCCACGTCATTTTTTTTTTTAAATTTGCTATCAAATTTTTTTTTTAATCTTCTGAGTGTGGGAAATAAATTTAAAAAAAAAATGACGTGGGGTCCCCCCCTCCCGAGCCTCTGTAACCCCTTGTCTCCCATGCAGGCTGGGATAGCCAGAATGCGGAGCCCCGGCCAACTGGGGCTTTGCACCCTGAGCTATACCAGCCCGCATGGTCCATGGTATGGGGGGCTCTGTGGGGGAGGGGCGGCCAAGCCTCCCCCTCCCCCCCGGAGCCCTTGTCCAATCCATGGACAAGGGGCTCTTCCCCACCTCCGGTGCCCCAGGAGGAGGTGGGGGCGACGACTCCCTGGGGGGGGGGTTCATGGTGGCATCTGGGAGTCCCCTTTAAGAAGGGGACCCCCAGATGCCCACCCCCCTCCCAGGAGAAATGAGTATAGGGCTACTTTGTACCCCTTACCCATTTCCACAAAGGGTTAAATGAAATAAAAACACAACCACGAGAAAAGTATTTTAATAATCTTAATTAACCACAAATACTTACCTGCACCTTTAAAAAAATGTTCCCACGCCAATATATCCTCGGAAATGATCCAACGAATAACAATATCCTCTTATCTTGCGATCTTCAATTAACTTGATTGAAGATCTCCCACGCCAATTAAAATACTATACCTTACAATGCGTCCTGCGTAGGGACGCATAGCACGGCTCCCGCTGTCCTCCCCGCCTCCTCACCTGTCACCCTCACCTAGCCTGGCACCTGGTGCACCCATGGGTGCCACCCTAGGTGAGGGTGACAGGTGCAGGCAGACGGGGAGAGACAGCGGAGCTGGCAGCTATACGTCCTGCACAGGACGCATCCTAAGGTATAGTAACCGGCTCATAAATGAGCCGGTTCTTTTTGTATTGAATCAAATGAATCGATTCATTTGATTCTATACAAAAAGAACCGGCTCATTTTCAGGTTCTTTTTGTATCGAATCAAATGAATCGATTCATTTGATTCAATACAAAAAGAACCGGATCATTTATGAGCCGGTTACTATACCTTAGGATGCGTCCTGTGCAGGACGTATAGCTGCCAGCTCCGCTGTCTCTCCCCGTCTGCCTGCACCTGTCACCCTCACCTAGGGTGGCACCCATGGGTGCACCAGGTGCCAGGCTAGGTGAGGGTGACAGGTGAGGAGGCGGGGAGGACAGCGGGAGCCGTGCTATGCGTCCCTACGCAGGACGCATTGTAAGGTATAGTATTTTAATTGGCGTGGGAGATCTTCAATCAAGTTAATTGAAGATCGCAAGATAAGAGGATATTGTTATTCGTTGGATCATTTCCGAGGATATATTGGCGTGGGAACATTTTTTTAAAGGTGCAGGTAAGTATTTGTGGTTAATTAAGATTATTAAAATACTTTTCTCGTGGTTGTGTTTTTATTTCATTTAACCCTTTGTGGAAATGGGTAAGGGGTACAAAGTAGCCCTATACTCATTTCTTCTGGGAGGGGGGTGGGCATCTGGGGGTCCCCTTCTTAAAGGGGACTCCCAGATGCCACCATGAACCCCCCCCCCCAGGGAGTCGTCGCCCCCACCTCCTCCTGGGGCACCGGAGGTGGGGAAGAGCCCCTTGTCCATGGATTGGACAAGGGCTCCGGGGGGGAGGGGGAGGCTTGGCCGCCCCTCCCCCCCAGAGCCCCCCCATACCATGGACCATGCGGGCTGGTATAGCTCAGGGTGCGAAGCCCCAGTCGGCCGGGGCTCCGCATTCTGGCTATCCCAGCCTGCATGGGAGACAAGGGGTTACAGAGGCTCGGGAGGGGGGGACCCCACGTCATTTTTTTTTTAAATTTATTTCCCACACTCAGAAGATTAAAAAAAAAAATTGATAGCAAATTTAAAAAAAAAAAATGACGTGGGGTCCCCCCTCCCGAGCCTCTGTAACCCCTTGTCTCCCATGCAGGCTAGGATAGCCAGAATGCGGAGCCCCGGCCGACTGGGGCTTCGCACCCTGAGCTATACCAGCCCGCATGGTCCATGGTATGGGGGGGCTCCGGGGGGGAGGGGCGGCCAAGCCTCCCCCTCCCCCCCGGAGCCCCTTGTCCAATCCATGGACAAGGGGCTCTTCCCCGCCTCCCTTGCCCCAGGTGGAGGCGGGGGCGACGACTCCCTGGGGGGGGGGGTTCATGGTGGCATCTGGGAGTCCCCTTTAAGAAGGGTACCCCCAGATGCCCACCCCCCTCCCAGGAGAAATGAGTATAGGGGTGCAGGAGTACCCCTTACCCATTTCCATAAAGGGTTAAATGAAATAAAAACACAACCACAAGAAAAGTCCTTTAATGTTCTAAATTAACCAGAAATACTTACCTGTACCTTTAAGAAAAAAATCCCACGCCAATCAGGTCCCACGACAGTATCCTCTATCTTGCGATCTTCTGATACATGTTGATTGAAGATCCCCGCCGCCCCGACGCCACACACGCCGCCTCCGCCGCACTGCTCTCAGCTATACTAAGTATAGCTGAGAGTTGCGTCTATGCGTCTATATAGACGCATTAGCGCTAGCTGCCGCTGCCCTCCCTGCCTCCCCCCACCTGTCACCCTCACCCATGCTGGCACCCATGGGTGACAGGTGGGGGGAGGCAGGGAGGTCAGCGGCAGCTAGCGCTAATGCGTCTATATAGACGCATAGACGCAACTCTCAGCTATACTTAGTATAGCTGAGAGCAGTGCGGCGGAGGCGGCGTGTGTGGCGTCGGAGCGGCGGAGATCTTCAATCAACATGTATCAGAAGATCGCAAGATAGAGGATACTGTCGTGGGACCTGATTGGCGTGGGATTTTTTTCTTAAAGGTACAGGTAAGTATTTCTGGTTAATTTAGAACATTAAAGGACTTTTCTCGTGGTTGTGTTTTTATTTCATTTAACCCTTTATGGAAATGGGTAAGGGGTACTCCTGCACCCCTATACTCATTTCTCCTGGGAGGGGGGTGGGCATCTGGGGGTCCCCTTCTTAAAGGGGACTCCCAGATGCCACCATGAACCCCCCCCCAGGGAGTCGTCGCCCCCGCCTCCACCTGGGGCAAGGGAGGCGGGGAAGAGCCCCTTGTCCATGGATTGGACAAGGGGCTCCGGGGGGGAGGGGGAGGCTTGGCCGCCCCTCCCCCCCGGAGCCCCCCCATACCATGGACCATGCGGGCTGGTATAGCTCAGGGTGCGAAGCCCCAGTCGGCCGGGGCTCTGCATTCTGGCTATCCCAGCCTGCATGGGAGACAAGGGGTTACAGAGGCTCGGGAGGGGGGACCCCACGTCATTTTTTTTTTTAAATTTGCTATCAAATTTTTTTTTTAATCTTCTGAGTGTGGGAAATAAATTTAAAAAAAAAATGACGTGGGGTCCCCCCCTCCCGAGCCTCTGTAACCCCTTGTCTCCCATGCAGGCTGGGATAGCCAGAATGCGGAGCCCCGGCCAACTGGGGCTTTGCACCCTGAGCTATACCAGCCCGCATGGTCCATGGTATGGGGGGCTCTGTGGGGGAGGGGCGGCCAAGCCTCCCCCTCCCCCCCGGAGCCCTTGTCCAATCCATGGACAAGGGGCTCTTCCCCACCTCCGGTGCCCCAGGAGGAGGTGGGGGCGACGACTCCCTGGGGGGGGGGTTCATGGTGGCATCTGGGAGTCCCCTTTAAGAAGGGGACCCCCAGATGCCCACCCCCCTCCCAGGAGAAATGAGTATAGGGCTACTTTGTACCCCTTACCCATTTCCACAAAGGGTTAAATGAAATAAAAACACAACCACGAGAAAAGTATTTTAATAATCTTAATTAACCACAAATACTTACCTGCACCTTTAAAAAAATGTTCCCACGCCAATATATCCTCGGAAATGATCCAACGAATAACAATATCCTCTTATCTTGCGATCTTCAATTAACTTGATTGAAGATCTCCCACGCCAATTAAAATACTATACCTTACAATGCGTCCTGCGTAGGGACGCATAGCACGGCTCCCGCTGTCCTCCCCGCCTCCTCACCTGTCACCCTCACCTAGCCTGGCACCTGGTGCACCCATGGGTGCCACCCTAGGTGAGGGTGACAGGTGCAGGCAGACGGGGAGAGACAGCGGAGCTGGCAGCTATACGTCCTGCACAGGACGCATCCTAAGGTATAGTAACCGGCTCATAAATGAGCCGGTTCTTTTTGTATTGAATCAAATGAATCGATTCATTTGATTCTATACAAAAAGAACCGGCTCATTTTCAGGTTCTTTTTGTATCGAATCAAATGAATCGATTCATTTGATTCAATACAAAAAGAACCGGATCATTTATGAGCCGGTTACTATACCTTAGGATGCGTCCTGTGCAGGACGTATAGCTGCCAGCTCCGCTGTCTCTCCCCGTCTGCCTGCACCTGTCACCCTCACCTAGGGTGGCACCCATGGGTGCACCAGGTGCCAGGCTAGGTGAGGGTGACAGGTGAGGAGGCGGGGAGGACAGCGGGAGCCGTGCTATGCGTCCCTACGCAGGACGCATTGTAAGGTATAGTATTTTAATTGGCGTGGGAGATCTTCAATCAAGTTAATTGAAGATCGCAAGATAAGAGGATATTGTTATTCGTTGGATCATTTCCGAGGATATATTGGCGTGGGAACATTTTTTTAAAGGTGCAGGTAAGTATTTGTGGTTAATTAAGATTATTAAAATACTTTTCTCGTGGTTGTGTTTTTATTTCATTTAACCCTTTGTGGAAATGGGTAAGGGGTACAAAGTAGCCCTATACTCATTTCTTCTGGGAGGGGGGTGGGCATCTGGGGGTCCCCTTCTTAAAGGGGACTCCCAGATGCCACCATGAACCCCCCCCCCCAGGGAGTCGTCGCCCCCACCTCCTCCTGGGGCACCGGAGGTGGGGAAGAGCCCCTTGTCCATGGATTGGACAAGGGCTCCGGGGGGGAGGGGGAGGCTTGGCCGCCCCTCCCCCCCAGAGCCCCCCCATACCATGGACCATGCGGGCTGGTATAGCTCAGGGTGCGAAGCCCCAGTCGGCCGGGGCTCCGCATTCTGGCTATCCCAGCCTGCATGGGAGACAAGGGGTTACAGAGGCTCGGGAGGGGGGGACCCCACGTCATTTTTTTTTTAAATTTATTTCCCACACTCAGAAGATTAAAAAAAAAAATTGATAGCAAATTTAAAAAAAAAAAATGACGTGGGGTCCCCCCTCCCGAGCCTCTGTAACCCCTTGTCTCCCATGCAGGCTAGGATAGCCAGAATGCGGAGCCCCGGCCGACTGGGGCTTCGCACCCTGAGCTATACCAGCCCGCATGGTCCATGGTATGGGGGGGCTCCGGGGGGGAGGGGCGGCCAAGCCTCCCCCTCCCCCCCGGAGCCCCTTGTCCAATCCATGGACAAGGGGCTCTTCCCCGCCTCCCTTGCCCCAGGTGGAGGCGGGGGCGACGACTCCCTGGGGGGGGGGGTTCATGGTGGCATCTGGGAGTCCCCTTTAAGAAGGGTACCCCCAGATGCCCACCCCCCTCCCAGGAGAAATGAGTATAGGGGTGCAGGAGTACCCCTTACCCATTTCCATAAAGGGTTAAATGAAATAAAAACACAACCACAAGAAAAGTCCTTTAATGTTCTAAATTAACCAGAAATACTTACCTGTACCTTTAAGAAAAAAATCCCACGCCAATCAGGTCCCACGACAGTATCCTCTATCTTGCGATCTTCTGATACATGTTGATTGAAGATCCCCGCCGCCCCGACGCCACACACGCCGCCTCCGCCGCACTGCTCTCAGCTATACTAAGTATAGCTGAGAGTTGCGTCTATGCGTCTATATAGACGCATTAGCGCTAGCTGCCGCTGACCTCCCTGCCTCCCCCCACCTGTCACCCATGGGTGCCAGCATGGGTGAGGGTGACAGGTGGGGGGAGGCAGGGAGGGCAGCGGCAGCTAGCGCTAATGCGTCTATATAGATGCATAGACGCAACTCTCAGCTATACTAAGTATAGCTGAGAACAAAAAGCATCTTTAAATTTTGGCTCCAAGGCTCCCCATTGGTTCCTTATCGACCAATGGGGATCCTCCTGATCCCCATTGGTCTGTTAAGGAACCAATGGGGACCATTGGAGCTAAAATTTAAAGATGCTTTTTGCTCTTAGCTATACTAAGTATAGCTAAGAGCAGTGAGTGCGGCGGAGGCGGCGTGTGTGGCGTCGGGGCGGCGGAGATCTTCAATCAACATGTAACTGAAGGTCGCAAGATGGAGGATACTGTCGTGGGACCTGATTGGCGTGGGATTTTTTTTCTTAAAGGTACAGGTAAGTATTTCTGGTTAATTTAGAACATTAAAGGACTTTTCTCGTTGTTGTGTTTTTATTTCATTTAACCCTTTGTGGAAATGGGTAAGGGGTACAAAGTAGCCCTATACTCATTTCTCCTGGGAGGGGGGCAGGCATCTGGGTTCCCCTTCTTAAAGGGGACTCCCAGATGCCACCATGAACCCCCCCCCAGGGAGTCGTCGCCCCCACCTCCTCCTGGGGCACCGGAGGTGGGGAAGAGCCCCTTGTCCATGGATTGGACAAGGGCTCCGGGGGGGAGGGGAAGGCTTGGCCGCCCCTCCCCCCCGAAGCCCCCCCATACCATGGACCATGCGGGCTGGTATAGCTCAGGGTGCGAAGCCCCAGTCGGCCGGGGCTCCGCATTCTGGCTATCCCAGCCTGCATGGGAGACAAGGGGTTACAGAGGCTCGGGAGGGGGGACCCCACGTCATTTTTTTCAAAACTTTTCCCACACTCTGAACATAACCCAAAAATTTTAATTTAAAAAAAAAATAAATAAAATTTTTCAATTTTTTTTTTAAAATATTGTTTCCCAGTATCTTTTTAACATATCCTGCAAATTTGGTGTTGCTAGGATTTAAGGGGACTTTGCTATTAACTGCTAAAGTCGGCGGAAAAAGTTTCCACGGGAATGTCAGTACGCGATTTAAATAGTTACATTTCCTTTGAAGATTTAAAATCGATTTTCTCAAAAACTATAAGGTCTTTTTGAACAATTTTTTTTTCTTCGTGTTCCCACTATTTTTCTTAACATTCCCTACACATTTTGGTGTTTCTGGCATTTAAAGGGGCTTTGCTATTAACCGCTAAAGTCGGCGGGCGTTTAATTTTCCCACGGTCAGAAGAAGAATATTCAAAATCGATTTTCTCAAAAACTATAAGGTCTTTTTGAAAGATTTTTTTTTCCTCTTGTTCACAATTTTCTTCTCAACGTTCCCTGCAAATTTGGTGTTTTTAGCTTTTAAGGGGGCTTTGCTATTAAACATTAAAGCCGGCGGGCAGATATTTTCAAAACGGCAGCAAAGCAGGGGTTAAAACGATAAATATCGTTTGGGAGCAATACAAATATAAATATAAACGATAAATATCGTTTTTAAAGCCGGCGCCATTTTTTAGCTGTCAAAAACGAAAAATAACTAGTGATAATGGTTCTCTATGGGGCGCCATTTTTTAACTACGATAACTGGCGCCATTTTTAACGGACCCCGCATAGCGCAGCCTAGCATGATGATATAAGCTGCACGCTCGATTCTCGCCGCAGAGCGGCGAGTCTCCGCCTCTTCACCCCCGACCTTCACTCCCACGTAACTTACACCAATGGGACAGCGCTGGGGGCGCGGCTTGAAGACTCTATGTAGGAAGCCGCACAGCGCTGCCCCGTTATTGGACACACGCACGTGAACAAGTGCCAGACGGCGTGAAACGGCTGTAGTGCCGTCCACCTATCCCCTGGTCACCTCTTCCCCGCTCACCCTGGCACCCACATCGATCCAGGTTTGACTGTTCTGTTTTTCTATGTCATTCATGCTGGCTGTTGGCTGAAGGATGGAATAAAAGAAACATGCAAGAGTAAGGTGCACAGCGTACTTTTTGTGTGCTTCATGTCCAAGTTTGTGCTCTGCACTGTTTTCAAGCTAGCTGCACTACTCTCTGCTTGGCCTGCGAGCTAACCATCAGGTGCCAATGCATGGGTGAATCCTTTTGCAGGCTCATTGGAGCTACTTCTATCCCCCACCTAACCAGCTGTGTGCCAAGTGATTTTTTCTACTAAAGTGTACTATATACAGTCAGCAATAAGACCCCCAAAAGTCACTCCTACATTACCTTAAACTAGATGTCTAGATATTTTTCGTCTGAGCTGGGCTTTAAAACGAGAAACAGATGTCTTCCCTTCAAATTTTTCTCTCAGTGCAAATTTAAAATAAGCCAAAATCATAACAATATAATTTATATTCATAATTGGGCCTCGCTGCCTATAATTGAAAAATGTAGATGAAATACAAAAGCATGTGTACTGTACATATAAAAGTCATATCAAACAACATAATAGGACTAATTTTCTAATTGTTTGCATTTTCATCCTGCATGTGCTGAAGGAGCAGATCTGTGTTCCATTAAAAACATGTGCTGTCGCTGTCATCGCCAGTATCATCCGCGGTTATCCATAGCTTACCCGTGTAAAGCCATGTTTTGGCATCTCTAGCTTGTTCCAGTAATACTGGCAATTTGCCTTGTAATTGGGCTGCCCGCCAGTGAACATATTAGCATAATGTAGGCCACATAAAGACCAAGCCTATATGAGCATGCCATGTGTTTCTTCTGTACTCAATGCTTGTAGCCCTAATACAGCTGTTGTTCCGTGCTTGCGGTGCTTCAAACATAATGATACGTACACATATGACTCAACAGGAAAACAGCATATCTTTAGTGATGTACACATAGTATGTACGGGAGAAATGTGCTAAATTTGGGAAAGACACATTTAAAGTTTACAGAAATAGAATAGTATTGCCTTTCACTTGGCTACGCTAAAATCGAATAACCTTGTGGAATTGGAGAAATTGTACTTGTTATATTTGGATATGTTGATATATGAACTGGAGTACGAGTGCCCTGTCGCCTACAGATTCACCTAAATTCTAATATCAATATAAAATAATGACACAATATTTGCGATATGTACAGCCTGGGTAAATCCCCGCCAGTTCCAGTACTCGGGGTGAAGTAAATCAAAAAGTCAAGCTACCTGGCGCAATATATGGTGGAAGGCCGCCTGCTGGTCTAACCACCTCCTGCAGCAAAGAGGGGAAGGGAGGTACCTAGCCATCTTACCTTAGCCAAAGTGTGTGTGTGTGTGTGTCCGTGTGTGTTTTTGGGGGGGGAAAGGGGAGGGGCGTTCTACAGTGTCTTATGTGTTTTTTGTTGTGGCAGGGGGACACAGTGACTAATTCTGTTTGGAAGACTCACTGCCTCATTATATTTTGGGGTTACACTGCATAATTATCATGCTAGGTGCAATGTGCACCAATACACAATATCAGCTGGCTGTAGTATGGTGAGCTAGGCAGAATCGGAGTCGGTAACAGGCTAGGATCATACATGGTAGATCAGATGGCTGCAGTACAGAGGGCTAGGCAAAATTGGAGTCGGTAACAGGCTAAGGTCATACACTTTAGATCAGATGGCTGCAGTACAAAGGACTAGGCGAGAGATTGGTCAGTAAAGCTAAGGTCGTATCTAAGTCAGTCTGGCAGTTGCATTGAAATACAATATGATCATCACGGAGTGATAAAGTGCCCAGCAAAACCAGCGTACTGATTGCTATCACGGGCAGTGAGCAACTGAATGAACAGAGCTTATATACAGGTGGTGGTGGTGGAACTGGCCAATCAGCAAATTTTCCAGCAGAAAAGTGTCAGCTGACCAGTGTGTCAGCTGACACCCACTAGACCCGCCTCCTCAACCTATAAGAGCTGCTCTGGGACGGGCGCGTTCCCCTGGGGAGGCTCGAGGAATGAAAATGCTGAGTCACAACCGCAGTGGTGCTGGGGATGCCGCTACAGAAATCTGAAGAGGAATCTTCCTGCAGGAGCCCAGTGCTGCCTGAGCCCTCGCTGGAACCATTAGCAGGTAAGAGCGTTACAATAATTATGTTTGGTGTTCATGGTAATCGCACTAGCTCATTATGTTTGAGGAATCACTGCCTATTTATATTTTGGAAACAAACTGCCTAATTATGTTTGGGGAGTCACACTGCCTAATTATTTTGGGGACTCTCTGGCTGATTGTGTCTAGGGTACATTTTACCTATTTGTGGAGTATGAGGGCCAGGAGATTTTGAATACTGTGAACAGATTGTGTAGGTAAATTCTATTGGCCCTCATACTACTTGGAGGTAGTAAAAATGGTCAGCGATTGGCCAATAAAACTGGATGTGTACCAGGCAATAGTCTCTTCAGGTGTCCCTGAGACCTGAAAATAAAAAAATAAAAAAATTATACATACCTGGTGCTTCCTCCAGCCCTCTTCACGGTGTATCGTCCCTCGCCATCTTCCAAGGCTGCCTGGATCCTCCGATAATTCCGCCAGTTGGCCAGGCGTAGTCCAGCCATGTGCACTCCCCATCATGCTCCTGCAGCCGGCAGCATTCTGCGCCTGTAGCGTGATGGGGCAAGCACAGGGCCGGATTTGAACTTTTTGCCACCTAAGGCCCACTATGACCAGCTGCCCCTGGAGCAACAGCATCCTAAACTCACCCCCCCAACACAGCAGGGATTAGATTGTAAGCTCCTCCGAGGACAGTAAGTGACATGATGACAGGGATTAGGTGGTAAACTCCTTGGCGGCACATATGGTGAGTGACAGGCACCTCAGAGATCACTGTTGGTAGACGCCCACCGTTATGTGTAAACTCTGTGTTGCAGGCTAACTGATAATGCCACCCTGCTGCCCACTGCCCGCCCCTTGCTTTCCTGGTGCCCTAGGGCATGGCCTTTGTGGCCTTGCCAGAAATCCAGCCATGGCCATGGGCACGCACGTGGCCTGTTCACATATGTGCAGATTCCCCCCTGATTCACGGAGTTAACGAGGCATCTAACGGAAGATCCAGGTGGTCAAGGAGGACGGCGAGGGACAGATCAGCCTGAAAGGGGCTGGAGGTATCCCAGATATATATATATATATATATATATATATATATATATATATATATATATATATAACCAAGGGGTGAGCAGCACAAACCAATTTTTTGTATGCAATTCTATGCAAAGCATGCAGACTCCATAAGAAACATATAAGTACAGAGGGGCTGCAGCACACAACAGGAAAACAGTGACAGGGGCTCTTGGGTACGCTTTAACGTGCTTAAGCTCACCAACTGCGCCAAAGTGTCCCCAATCTGGTGAGTCCTACTCTACCATACAAAATGCCAGCATGCTTGTAGAGGGTCTGAGACTAAAAGTATTAGAGACACAGGATCAGCAGGAGAGTCAGGCAACTGGTATTATTTAAATGGAAAAATCCATATCCTTCTCAGTTTAGGGTCCCTTTAAGTGTGTTTCCATGATAGGTTCCAGTCTCCTGTTTTCTCCCTGTCAAGAACTAAATGACATGTAGGAGCACAAACCCATGCATAGTTGATACATAGCAAAGAAATGAACAGCGCTACTTAAAAACAGATAAGTGCCTACCTGCAAGAGAGTGCAAGCCCCACTTGTGGGTTAAAATACACACCTAGCATACACATAACCTGTCTACCACTGGAGGATGTTGGTTTCCTGGAGCAGCTTGCATGCAACTTGTTAAGTACTCGTCCCTCCCACTGCGGAGAAGTATAGTTATTGCAGTGTGTGTGTGTGTGTGTGTGTGTGTGTGTGTGTGTGTGTGTGTGTGCGTGTGTGTGTGTGTGTGTGTGTGTGTGTGTGTGTGTGTGTGTGTGTGTGTGTGCGAGCGAGCGTGCGTGCGTGAAACGTGCGTGAAACGTTGTTCAATCATTCCACTCTTTTTAGAACAGAATTAGTGGAAATTGGTGTCGAACAACAGAACAGGGAACATTGATATGGAATATCAGAGCATAAAAATAATTTCTAATACGGATAATTACAAGCTATTACATTTCAGCCTGCCATATGGAAAGTAATAATGTCCTATTTCTGTGACCACACACACACTTTAAAAACTCTTTCCAAGAGTATGTTTACCAAGAACATGTTTTTATTCTGGCAGATCTATCATCCAAAAGCAGCCGGCCGCCCCCTCGCTCTCCCCGGCCCTCTCACTTACAAGGAACAAAATAGTTCAAAAATATTCATTCAATATGTTTGCTTGGCTTTCCGTGTCCATTTGTTTCAGCTGATGATATGAGTAATGTTAGTAAGTGAAATTCAATGCTTTTTTAATGTTCCAGTCGCAAGACCAGAAATCAAAGTCAGCAATACTTTAACCGTTTATTCTCCCCCTCTTGCCAGTTGTCTCCTAAGTCACATTTTCTGTCTCTTAATCTATTCCCAGAATTCTATGCAGCTAAAAACTGAAAATTAAAGGACATCCATCGTAGTATTGTTTTTTCCAGAAGGCCATAAGTAAAACTGACTACACAGTTCCTTACAATCAGGGATATTTCCTGCTTTACTGAAGGAAGCAATCATCAGGCCTCTCCTCAAAAAACCCGCGTACGTTAAAAAGGGGCGCTGGGAAAAAAGGGCGCCGGGTTTTTAACGATAAGCATGGATAACGTTTAAAAATGTATTGTACTGTATTTCGTTTAAAATTAATGTTTTTTAAAGTTATAAATCATTAAATAATGTGCATTAAATCGGCAATTGTAAAACGTTAATCTTTCGTTTAAATACTGAAACGTATAATAACGTTAAAAAAAAAATTTACTAAGTAACCCTCCCTGTACCTACCCCTAACCCCTAGACCCCCCTGTTAGTGCCTAAACCTAAGACCCCCCTGTTGGTGCCTAAACCTAAGACCCCCCTGTTGGTGCCTAAACCTAAGACCCCCCTGTTGGTGCCTAAACCTAAGACCCCCCTGTTGGTGCCTAAACCTAAGACCCCCCTGTTGGTGCCTAAACCTAAGACCCCCCTTTTGGTGCCTAAACCTAAGACCCCCTGTTGGTGCCTAAACCTAAGACCCCACCTGTTGGTGCCTAAACCTAAGACCCCCCTGTTGGTGCCTAAACCTAAGACCCCCCTGTTGGTTTTTTCGTTTAAAAATAATGTAAAAAAAATGTACTGTTTTTCGTTTAAAAATAATGTTTGAAAAAAAATATTGTACTGTTTTTCGTTTAAAAATAATATTTAAAAATGTATAAATCATTAAATAATGTGTAATCATGAGAAGCAGTAATAAAACATTAAGTCTCCGGGCACCGCTTTTAAAACGTTATTTTTCACCGGCGCCCTTTTTTCCTATCGGGCGCCCATTAAACGATATTTATTATAGGAGTGAATGGCGGCGCCCGATTTGTCCACTAGCCTCAGGCGCCCGAATTTACTGTTTCCAAAAAACCCTCCCTGGACCCAGATGCAATGACCAGCTACAGACCTGTCTCTAACCTCCCCTTTCTGGGAAAGCTAATTGAAAAAGCTGTATACCTCCAGCTAGAAGCCAGAATCCTACAAAATAACAGTTATGACCCATTCCAGTCTGGCTTCAGGAAACACCACAGCACTGAAACTGCCCTCATCCAAATATGCAACCACCTGCTCATGGCAAGAGACAGAGGAGAGTGCTCGATCCTCATACTGCTAGACCTTTCTGCAGCCTTTGACACAGTTGACCATGACATCTTGATAAACAGGCTACAGAAATACTGCGGCATTGATGGCATAGTACTTCAGTGGTTCCAATCCTTCTTGAGTGGCAGAACCCACAAAGTGTCTATGGGGCCCTTCCTGTCCACCCCTGTAACACTTAAGTATGGGGTGCCCCAGGGCTCAATCCTCTCCCCCCTGCTTTTCACGATTTACATGCTACCGTTGGGAAAACTAATCCAAAAACATGGCCCGACATACCACTGCTATGCAGACGACACCCAACTATATCTTTCCTTCAAGCCTGGTGTGACAGACCCAACTCTAACTATAAACGCCTGCTTACGTGAACTACAGCAATGGATGAATGACAACTGGCTGAAACTAAATGCAGACAAAACTGAAGTCCTTCTGATTGGAGGGCAGAGCATGATAACAAAACAACTTAACTTGCAGTCTTCACCACTGGGAATAGGAGGCACGGATCTACGCAGCTCTGATCATGTGCGTAGCCTAGGAGTTCTAATTGATGGGGATTTAAACTTCAGAACTCAAATCTCTGCTGTGGTGAAATCATCCTATTTTCACCTGAAGAACATTGCAAAAATCAAGCACCTCATACCCCCAGAAGATCTGCCAACCTTAGTCCACGCCTTCATCACATCCCGACTGGACTACTGCAATGCTCTCTACACTGGCCTTCCAAAAAAGGCCTTGTACCGCCTACAGCTGATACAGAATACTGCTGCCAGACTGCTAACCAACCAACCCCGTCACTGCCACATAACGCCAGTCCTGTATTCCCTTCACTGGCTACCTATAGAATGGAGGGTCCTATTCAAGATCGGCCTACTGACATTTAAATCCCTGAATAATCTAGGCCCTGGATACATGAAAGATATGTTACAGCTGCGTAGCAATCCCCGCATTCTCAGATCCACAGGTTCTAATAATCTAGTCATACCCAGAGTCCACTTAGAAACTTTTGGTCCCAGAGCCTTCTGTCATGCTGCCCCTACGTTTTGGAACTCCTTACCTCAACAGATCAGGACAGCCCCATCCCTGGACGTGTTTAAATCCAGACTGAAAACCCACCTGTTCAGTCTGGCATTTGCAGAAATATAACTTTTGTTGTGTGAATACTTCATCCTACTAATTACTGAATCTGAGAGAGCCTAAGCGCTTTGAGTCCTATGGGAGAAAAGCGCTATAGAAATGTTATTGTATTGTATTGTATTGTACACATGCTCGTGCAAAAGTGTCTCAAGTATGTCCCCTCTTCAAGTATGTCCCCACTATATTTGTGTTTGCCTTTTCTTTGCAACAGCAAACAGCCAATGAAAGGCACTTTAGCACAAGCATATGCAGTCAGTTCATACGTGCAGAAAGTTCATACATGCACAGAAGAAGCAAGAGAGGTCATCTCTCACTCCTCAGACAATCCTATTGTCATGGTTGTATGGCTTTCAGAGTGCAATGGTGGAAGGACCAGTAATTTGATTGTACCACTCAAACATTTCTTCAGAGAACAGCATCCCCTGTGAAGATGGGCTAGACTGCTGTCCGATGCCACCCATTTTTTTTTAAATGGAACACAGTTTTTAAGACAAAGCAAAGGGTAAGACTTTATAGGGTAATAACTTACTGTTTTATTGCAAAGTCTCTATATATTAGTGGTGTTCTGGGAAATAAAAAGAAAACAAAACAATACTTTGATAGTTGTCCTTTAAGGGTTAAAAGTACTTATAAAACATAAGTATCTTACATCATATCCAAACTGTCACCCATTGGTCGTCTTGCCTGATGGATTGACAGGTCACCACGCACGCACGCTCACACACACACACACACACGCCTTTGCTACTGCTCACAGTCAGTACAGGCCAAAAGAGTAACTTCTCTGTCCATTCTGCCCTGCCAGCCCCATTTGGGCGGAGCATCTCCCTGCACGAAGCTCTTCCCTTGCATAAAGGTAGTCATCTCACTGACTGTCTACAATCGAATCCTATCTAGTCCTGGTATAATGTCCTACCATATTATTATTATGTATTTGCAGTATATAGCACTGACATCTTCTGTAGCACTTTACAGAGTATATAGTCACTGTCTGTTCTCAGATAAGCACACAATCTAATCCCTAGTCATAGTCTAGTGTCTATGTAGTCATAGTCTAGTGTCCTTCCATATTATTATTATGTATTTATATAGTGATGTCATCTTCTGCAGCACTTCAGAGTACACAATACACAGTCATGTCACTGACTGTCCTCAGAGGAGCTCATAATCTAATCCCTACCGTACTTTAAGTCTAATGATTTCACTATAGGCTTGTTTTAAGGGAAACCAGTTAACTTGTTAGTATGTTTTTGGAATGTTGGTGGAATATGAAGTGTCTGGATGAAACCCGTGGGTGCAATAGAGCCTTTCTGTAGATGTTGTACTGGCCGAGACTGAAACCTAGGCCTCATCACTATAATAAAATGTTGCTATCCACTATGCCTCTGTTCCACTCATATCTATCCATTCAACTCCATGTCACCAATTCTGACCCTCTTCTAACCTACCTCCTTCCATTCTACTTCTCATATCTTGTCTTAACCATGCATCCAACATACTTCGTTTATCTACAGAATGAGTTCTGAATGTCTAAACTATTGTACAATCTAAATATGTCAGCCGGTCAATGTCATAATATACTCACTCCACATGCTATCAGGCAGTCACATACTGTATTTGCATATCCCATATTGTTAGTAAAAATGTATTCTGAAATGAAGTCTGTCTTGCTTAATAATCCGATCCTGCAAATGTGAAGGACATGATGCCTGAAATTGTTCGGTGGGAACATAATGTCGGAACTTTTTCTGTAGGTGACATTAGGGTCGTGCAGAGGGTCATTAAGTGGGGGGTACTCAAATTTTAAAAAAGGGGCCTCGCAACGCCAGGGCCGGGCCGAGGCATAGGCTGGAGAGGCTCCAGCCTCGGGGCGCAGTCTAGGAGGGGGCGCACAATTCATTCAGCTCTCATTCCTAATTGTGTTTGAAGCAGAAAGAAATAAGAAAAGGGGATACATAGCAGTGACTGCAAGCCAGATAACTAGATATTAAGGTGTTGGGGAGGTTGTGGGCCCTGTGGCACCTCTTATTGTAATAGCAATGAGTGTGTGACAGCTGGGGTGGTAGGGATGGAGGGGCGCCCTTTGGTGTCTCAGCCTTGGGTGCTGGAGGACCTTGTCCCGCCTCTGCGCAACGCCACGCCAGCTCCTCCTCGTTTCTGGCTAGGGGGTATTGTGGGTGCTGAATAAAGATGATGGGTGTCATGTGGATTCTGGGTGTGAATACAGAGTGTCATGTGGGTTCTGTCTATGGGTGGGTATCAAGTGTCATGCGGGTGTTGATTGCAAGTACTTAGTGCCACGTAAGATCTGAGTGCATCTACTGGATGTCATGTGGGTGCTGGGTGCAGGTACTGGGTGTGACATGGATGCAAATACTTGGCACCATGCCTGTACTGGGGGCTGGCTATGGGTGTGCTTTGGGCGTCACATAGGTTTTGAATGCAGATACTTTGGGTACGGGTACTGGTTAAGTGGGTGCTTGGTGCAGATAGTGGGGGCCATTTGGAGGTTGTGTGCAGGTGTGAGTACTGGGTGCAACGTTAGGCCGGGGTGCAGGTACTTGAGGTCATATGAGCGTGACTACTATGTGCTAGCTATGGGGGGAAGGGGTGGATGTTGGGAGAAGTAGAGGTCAGTGTGAGTGCTGCAGGAAGGGGAAGTCATTGGCGGTGCTGGGGGAAGCTCAGTTTAGGTGCTGGAGGAGGTCACTGTGGGTGCTGCTTGGGACAGGAAGGGTACTTACTGCTGGGGACAGGAAGGGTGCTGCTGGGGGAGGGAAAAGTCAATGTAGGTGCTGGGGGAAGGAAGGGTCAGTGTGGGTACTGGGGGAGGCAGGATCACTGCAGTGCTAATGCTGGGTAAGGAGAGGTCAGTATGGGTCCTAGGTGGAGGGATAGGTCCCTGTGGGTGCAAAGTTGAGGGAGAGGTCACTGTGGATGCTGGGGGAGGGAGAGGTCACTGCTGTCAGAGAGACGCTTCCTTACCTGTTTCCACACAGCTGTGGGGATGGTCACATTAGGATTCCTGTATGGCACCTCTTTACTCCAAAGTGTCCCAGATGGGGAGGAGCTTCCTGCGGGTGTGTGGCTTCCCGCGGGAGGAGGCAGAGCTTATCGCAGTCGGAGGCGGAACTTCATTTTTACAGCCAATGGGGTCTTTTTATCGGTCTTCAGTTTTACACCAGTCTGCTGATGCCAGAATCCAGCAAGGACATCACTCCTGCAACCACTCGAACAGAACAAACTTGGAGACGGTACACGAAATGGCTTGCAATATCAAATTGTATTCAGAGCACACAGAGGTACACACAACATGTTTGGGGCGTTGCCCTTCCTCAGGTGTACCGCCCCTTACCCAGGTGACTCCTTTATATCCAATATTTGGTATTGTATGGAAAATGGAAAATTCATTGCAGATCTGGACGATGTACTTCTCAGAGATTTACTGGAGTAGACAATATTGTGTAGTTCCCCAGATAGATTTAATGTTTATTTCTATTTGTATGTTGTAGTCACTTTTGGTTCTGTTTGTCATGTGACGTGATGTATTTGCATATGCATGGCCTATGTGGGTGGGTATAAAGTAGTCACCTGGATGAGGGGCGGTACACCGGAGGAAGGGCAACACCCACAACCATATAACAGCCGCTGAGAATAGACAATGTCCAAAAGTCCAAATAAATCATGTGTTGAGAGTCAGCGCAGTTTTTATGGATCACAACCATACTTTGGCATAATGATAATCCCCAATGTAATATCCTCCGATGGTGAAAATCATTGATCAAAACCACCAAGGGAATTATAGGCGTACCAGCCACAAACAGAACGTTGTAAGGTTGTAAGTGTACTATAAATAATATCCAAATGATTTCTCAGCTATCCTAGGTACAATTCTGAGTGTAAATTGCTTTATTGATCCAATGTAGCACAATACAAATAAAAATAATAAAATGCATAAAACTTACATACGGAGCCCAGGCAATCAGAGCGCCTGTATTCAAATATCTGTTTATACTGGCCAGCACTGGGGGTAGAGCCAGAGATGCCACCTGACCAGTTTCGCAATCTTGCAAAACCATTTACCGTTACTGCCATCATCTCACCCTTTCTATGCACCCCTCTCAGCCAATCCCATTTCTATTACTTATATTATTATATATATATGGGATGTCACTTAAATATGTCATTCAGATCCCAGATATGTAAATAATATTGCTGTACACAGATGTGAGACATTTGTCACTAGAGGTTTCATGTGTTATGGTATCAGGAAATGTAGCTTGTATTTTGAGGGCTTTAGTTTACTATTGTATGCTGCCCCAAGTCAGAATCAGCTTATCTGTGTTCCAGCTTTTAAGAGGAGCCCCACACTACTAAACAGTCCCTCCATTCTATCCTGTCCCATCTCTAATTATGCAATAGATGCGCTTCAGAGAGGGAGTGAACATAATGAATGCAGGGACGTACGTGTTACTGAGCCACCGGTGAGTTGGGCACAGAGTGAGCCGAATGACGGTTCTCCCTGCTGCCACTAAACTCCTCGGAAGCATTAAATACCATTCTACCTTCAAGTTGTAGTTTGGGGTCTGTCAATCTCCGAGTCCCCAAATTATTCTTATGTGCCCTGCGCATCATAGCATTGCTACAATGAGGGTGCCCAGCTTCGGTTCTCACAGCCCTGGGTGTAGCCATGGCTAGGGGTGCCACTGTGGTGCTCAGCCACAGTGTTTTTCCACCTGGAACCTTTTATTATAGTTTGGGCAACATTCTGGAAAATAGCAGCAGGCAGTGCAGAGGACTGTACTACTTCCTGCACTAGATGGAGCACCCCTCCCCTTCCTGTCCCGTGGGCAATGTGTTTCCTTGCTCTCTACCCACAGCCTGCAGTGAGTGAATGTAAAGAGCAGCAGGGTGAGTAGAGAGAATGAGTGCTGTGCTGCAGCTGAGACATTAGCAGGGCGAGGTGGCAGGATGTGTTTAGTGCTTCAGAAGTTGCCTGTCATTAGTAGCCATGTGCACTGGCTGCTGCAATACCAGAGTGCCCTGGACTATTGATTATTTATCCTGACCAAATTAAATAATCAATAATGCAGGGAAGTCTGCAGTTGCAGAAGCCAGTGATACAGGTGCTGACAGCTGACTTGTGTAGTGAGCAGAGAAGCAAGCTCCAGGCAATTTAGATTAGCTTGATTTCAGGTAATCATATCTCTTTTCCCAGCTCCCCCTTCCACCCTGTTGTCTTCCCCATCACCCTTTCCTCTTATCAGATTTCAGTGGCTTCTTTTAACAACATTTCCCTGCCAAACAGAACTGGTGATGTCTGCAGTCTTGGCAGTCCTGATGAGAGTCCTTCCTTCCATTTCTCCTCTTCCACAAGAAAACTTTATCCACCCTTCTCCTCCTATGCATCCCACTCTTTTGTATGTCCCCCTTTTCTGACTGTTCTCAAAGAAGCTTACTATCTATTCATATCATAGTCATAGTCTAATGTCCTACCATATTATTATTGTGTATTTATATAGCACTGGCATCTTCTGCAGCACTGTACAGAGTACAGAGTTTCATAACGGGTAGCTCCGTCCACATCCTGAAGACTCCTTTTCTCTAAAAATCCCCCAAAATTTTCAGCAACAGGCTCGGGGCCCCAACCCATCAACCCTCCAATCAAAAAATTGTTTGTTGGGGGGTGGGGTTATCTGTAAAAATAATCAGCAATAAGTGTCAAATTCCCTAGTTACACCACTGGTCCTATGGGAGAAAAGCACTTTACAGATGTTGTTTGGCAATTCCCACCATCCCTACTTATTGGCAGGTTTGGAAATTCTGAGATTGTTGCAGATTTACCATGAAAGCAGATATATATTTTGTAAGTATTACATTGCAAAAAGACTTGAGCAGCACCCATCTGTATTTATGTCAATTAAGTAATGAATGTGAAATTTCCCTTCACAGTCAACCTGAGGTGAGAGTGATATGGAGGCTGACATATTTAATTCCGTTCAAGCAATAACAGCAGCCTGGCAGTTGTGCTCATCATCTGCCTCTAATGCTATTAGCCGTAGACCCTGAACAAGCATGCAGCAGATCAGGTGTTTGTGACATTATTGTCATATCAGACTGAATTAGCTGCATGTTTTTTTTCTGGTGTTATTCAGACACTACTGCAGCCAAATAGATCAGCAGAGCTGCCATGCAACTAGCATTGTTTAAAAGTAAATAAATAGGGCAACCTCCATATACCTCTCACCTCAGGTTCACTTTAAACACTAAAAATGGTTCCAGCACCATGAACAGCATGGAACACTGACATCCTATTACAGTACTGTGTTTGGGCTAGCTTTAGAATACAACAGTTGGGATGCTCTATAATAAAAGCAAAGGTATCCATGTTATAACCTGCCAAATTTCTTTAAAGAAAGCCTGAATTGAAAATTAAAAGTCAAAATAAACATACACAAGTCATACTTACCTCCTGTGTAGTCTACTCCTCAATCTCTTTCTCCTTTCCTGTGTCCTGTTTGTCCACTGTGATCTATGGATTTCTCTGTCCTCCATCTTGAAAATGGCCATTACACCATAACAGCTTTCTGGTCAGCACACAGTTAAACTGTAATGTCGCCCACTTGAGCCATAGGGAAACATAGACACAGCAGTTCTCCTCTCAGCTGTAACTGACAGCAACTGATATATAACTGACAGCAACTGGTATATTTCAGTTCTGACAAAATGTTGTCAGAACTGGAAGGGATTATCGTCAGAAGAAAATGGTGAGCTTCTGAGAGGAACTGATGGCAAAGTAACTATGTAATGTTCATTTGAAGTTACCTTGTGTGTTTATTTTCAATAATTTTACTCAGTACAGGTTCTCTTTAAGTGAAATTTCACTTTGTTAAGAAAGGCTATACAGGTTTCAGTGCTCCACGTGAAGTTTTTTTACTCTAACATCGATACAAATCTGATTTCTGATTCAATCTGAAGCAAGCTATGAAGTTCAAACATTTTCTGTAAGCTCAAGTTGCACTTTTCTGCAAACATGATATCTGTATTATATTAGGTTTTTACAGACTTCACAGATATGGATGAGAGGGGCTACTGGATGAGAGGGGCTACTGGATGAGAGGGGCTACCTGCACCCTCATTCCTCCCAAGCAGTAATGTAGGAGAGGAAAGAAAGAGGGAGGAGAAAAAGCTGAGAACGAGGCAGGAAATTACAGATCTCTAGTGGCAATGCTCCCAGCAACAAAGGGGAGCTTTGGAAGAATCATGATCCTGCAGCCCCTGGTGACTAGTGTGGCCATGGAGTGATAGGATGTACTGTATTTGGCCTACTGGCAAACACTGGCTAGCGCTGGCCTCCCGTGTAAACTAAACCAGCCCCTGTTGCCAACTCCCGGGTGAAGCTAGTGACGCAGTTAAGGGTGGTTCCTCTGCCAGCCACTGTAATACAGGGAATTAATTGCACTGTCTCATTTGAAAGTTAAATTTGACTTAATGGCAAAAACACATAAAACGATAGCGCTCAGTACTGTTAATGCACAAAGCAGAGGCACATGCACATTGAAGGGGAACTTCAGCCTAACAAATATACTGTCATTGAAACCACTTAAAGAGAACCTGTACTGAGTAAAATTATTTAAAATAAACACATGAGTTAACTTCAAATGAACATTACATAGTTACCTTGCCATCAGTTCCTCTCAGAAACTCACCATTTTCTGCTGACAATGATCCCTTCCAGTTCTGACAACATTTTGTCAGACCTGAAATATATCAGTTGCTGTCAGTTATATATCCGTTGCTGTCAGTTATAGCTGAGAGAACTGATGTGTCCATGTTTCCCTATGGCTCAAGTGGGCGATGTTACAGTTTAACTGTGTGCTGACCAGAAAGCTGTTATGGTGTAATGGCCATTTTCCAAATGGAGGACGGAGAAATCCATTGATCACAGTGGACAAACAGGATGCAGGAGAGGAAAAAGAGAGTGAGGAGTAGACTACACAGGAGGTAAGTATGACTTGTGTATGCTTATTTTGACTTTTAAGTTTCAGTTCAGGTTTTCTTTAAGGATCAGGGGATTTTGCTGTGATCTGTGCTGTGTGGGCTCTCCAGCCCACAGCACAGATCACTTTGCAGCCAGGGCGACCAGACTTCCCCCCTTTTTTCCCCACTAGGGGGATGTCCTGCTGGGGGGGTCTGATCGCTGCCAGCTATCTGCGTTTTGCAGGGGGGGCTCCTCAAAGCCCCCTCCGTAGCGATTTCTGCCCTCTCTGCTCTTCCTTCCCTCTCCCTCTCGCTATGGGCGGCGCAGGACGGAGATCCGTCCTGCGCCGCCTAGGATAGGCTTCAGCCTATCAGATGCCGGCGATCCCTGGCCAATCAGTGGCCGGAGATCGCCGATCTCCTTTCCGGCGCTGCTGCGCAGCAGCGCCGTATGATGTAAGCAGCGGGGATTTCTTCCCCGAGTGTTTACATTTCGCCTGCGAGCCGCGATCAGAGGCTCACAGGCTGTTCATGGAGACACCCTCCGTAAACTGACATGGAAAGGTCACTCATACGAGTGGCCGTTTCCATGTAATACCACTTACGACCTGCCGACGCCCATCAGCGTTAGGCGGTCGTTGAGTGGTTAAGTTACATTAGTTATGTTAATTATAATAGATAGGTAATATAATCTCTTACCCACCCTGTTTTAAAGGAACAGGCAAATGTTTGTGATTTCATGGGGCAGCCATCTTTTTCGTAGGGGCAGACATCTTTTTGGTTGAAAGGAGGTGACAGGAAGCATGAGACACAGTTCCAACTGTCCTGTGTCCTGAACACCCCTCCTAGCTGCGCGCGCTAGGCTTCAAATCTCAAATTAAAAATTAAAAAAAAATTGCACCAAAACAGCAGAAGGAGAACAAACAACAACAGAAATCCCATCATGCTTTGCACAGCATCAGGGGAAAAATGCCCAGGCAGTTTGCTTCTGTGCAGCTAAAAATGAGGCTTGGGTAAGAAAAACAAAGTTCTGATGCTTTGAAACTGTTAAAGAAACACCAAGCCTTTTCAGCGCTGCTGAGTAGATTTTTAGTCTGGAGGTTCACTTTAATGTTGAGGAACAGAAAAATGTACGCATCAGCAGTCAGCAGCACCTTCTATGTGGACTTCCTCTTAACTACCTGGGTGTTACGGACGAGCTCAGCTAATTTTTTTTTATACACGCAGCTAGCACTTTGCTAGCTGCATGTATTACCCGATCGCCACCGCTACACGCCGCGAAAGAGGGCCCTCCCACAGACCCCTTGCGCAGCCTGGCCAATCACCGCCAGGCTGCGCTATGGGGTGGATCGGGACTCCCTGTGAGGTCACGACGTTGATGACGTCATTCCATTCATTGCCATGGCGACGGGGGCAGCCCTGCAGGAAATCCCATTCAGAATGGGATTTCCTGATAGGAATTCACGCTGGCGGCGATCGGAAGGGTGGGAGAGAGAGCGCAGGGAGGGGGGAATCATGTAGCTAGCAATAGGCTAGCTACATGAAAAAAAAAAGGTAAAAAAACACCTCCCGCAGCCGTGCGCCGCATGGTATTAAAACGCCAGGGAGGTTAAAGCAAAGTCTATGCACTACACTTTATAGGTGGTGGAACCGCCCTCCATGTTATGATTGACATGCATAACTGGCAGAATGCCTGTTACCATTACGACAATAGATGCAAGTTTCCCTTAGAAAAATGCTCAGAAAGGAGAGACCTCTGTCTTTTCCATATAAACACTCAAAAAAGACAAAGCTAATGCCAATAAGCCATAAATACTAGGTATGCTTGGGTGTCTACAACTTTTTGGCACCAGATACTTGACCAATACACACTTAAATACGCACTTGCAGCAGACCGGGGTTTAAGTAAAGTCAGGTGACCGAATAATTACTTCTTCCGGTATGGAAGTCTAAATATGAAGTTACTTTACAGAAGGAGTGTCACAGCCATGTCCTTGGTTAGCAAATATGTGGTGGCCAATATCTGGTGCCAGTTTAGACAACTTTGACTTGCTGGTACAAAGATAGGGGTCCTGAATGCAGAAAAACAAAAGATCAGAGTAGGACTAAGAGAGGCATTCTACATGCACCTATTTTCACTTAGTGTCTGAGCCCTGGCGGCAAACTGTTCATTGCTAGACAGTCTCTGACATCTTCCCACAGTGTTTTTTCCAGGGAATACGCTTTCACCTCACAGCAATCTTCCAAACCGTCTCCTCACAGACTCTTCCTCTCACCAATCTCTTCATATTCCTGCCTCTTACTTCTCCCTCTGCTCTCTCACTATCTCTTTCTCTTCATAGTGTCTTCCTCAGAGCCCGTGGACAGGTGAGAGGGGTGATCCTGCTATAACTAACTGCCTTTCTTCTTTCTCCCCTCAGTTCTATTTTTGTTCTCACTGCTGTATCACCTGCACTCTCCTCACATGATTCCTCTCCTCTTACAGCAATGCCAGCTGCACTCTCCTCACAAGATTTCTCTCCCTTCTCTGACAGCAATGCTACATGCACTCTCCTCACAAGATTCCCTTCCTTCTCTCACAGCTGTACTCTCATCACATAGACCCTACTATTAAACTCCCAGCAATGCCAGCTGCACTCTTCTCACAAGAGCCATCTCCTCTCACAACAATGCCATCTGCACTGTCCTCACAGGATACCTCTTCTCTTACAGCAGTGCCTGCTACACTTTCCTCACAATATTTATTTCCTTCTTTCACAACAATGCCAGCTGCACTCTCCTCAGAAAATCCCTCTCCTCAAGGTCATACACAGAAATCCAATAGTATTCTCGCACACCTAGCGGAGTAGCAAAAGGCAGCTATTGATATCACGGGCGAAGGGCTCTGGGAGAGACAGGCTTATATACCCTGAGGCCTAATTAGGTCACAACTACAATTCTCAGCAGCCCCTGCGCTTGCAAGAAGAGAGTGACCGATTTGTCACTCTGCCCCTTAAATTGAAAAATTGTAGTGGTTAAGAGCACCAGGGTTAGAATCCTGACTACGGTCAGTACCTATTCAGTAAGGCGTTCAATGCAAGTCTCCCTAACACTGCAGGGTGGCCTCTTGAGTGCATCCTAGTGGCTGCAGCTCTAGGGCCTGATTCACAAAGCAGTGCAAACACTTTGCACACCTGTGAAAAGCCCTTTATCACACCTAAACTTACGCCTAAACAGCGCCCATTAAGCCCTATGGGACTTTGCGCACGTGCCTGCGCGTTTGCGCGCGCAACACTTTGCGCGTGGGAGCTTTGCGCGATCAGCAGCACAAATCGGTGATAACTCTGCTAGTGCAAAGGTTATCACGCCTAAAGTCTTTTAGGCGTGATAACTGAGTTATCACCGCTTTGTGAATCAGGCCCCTTGAGTGCTTTGAGTCCGACAGGAGAAAAGCGCTATAAAAATATTTTGATTATTATTATCGGATTATTAATAGCATCACCGGGGTGTATAAATCAGGCGTGTGGCCTTATGTACCCACGTAGAGAGGGATCTGGCCGTGTGCATCTGCGCGGTGAGCGGAAGAAGGAGCTGGCCCTTTGGGACCAGCTCCCAGAGTAGCCAGGGGTATGCTGCCAAAGTAGGTGCCTGACAATTCCTCTCTTCTCACAGCATTGCCAGCTGCAGTCTCCTTACAAGATTCCTCTACTTCTCTCACAACAATGCTAACTGCACTCTCCTTACAAGATACCTCTTCTTATCTCACAGAAATGCCAGCTGCACACTCCTCAAACAGATTCTGCCCCTTCTCTTATAGCAATGTCAGCTGCATTCTCCTCACAAGATTCTTCTCCTTTCACGGCAATGCCAGCTGCACTCTCCTCACACAATTGCTCTTCTCTCACAGCAATGCCAGCTGCACTCGTCAAACAAATTAATCTCCTTCTCTCACAGCAATGCCAGCTGCATTCTCCTCACAAGATCCCTTTGCTTTCACGGCAATGCCAGCTGCACTCTCCTCAGAAGATTCTTCTATTTCACTCACAGCAATAATGCAAGCTTCACTCTCCTAACAAGAGTCCTCTCATTCTCTCACAGCAACACCAGCTGCACTCTCCTCACTAGATTCCTCTTATCTCACAGCAATGCCAGCTGCACTCTCCTCACACAGATTCCTCTCCTTCTCTCACAGCAATGTCAGCTGTACTCTCCTCACACAATTCCTCTACTTTTCTCACAGCAACACCAGATGCACTCTCCTCACCAGGGGTGCCTCTAGCCATGTTGTCACTCCAGGCGAGAAAATATGTGGCGCCCCCTCACCCCCATGGCGCCCTTCCATGAAAATAATCATAATGCGGCAGCGTTTCATCAGAAAATTTGCAATGCGGGCAGTGTTTCACCAGAAAATGCACGTAATGTAAGGCTGCAGAAGTGAGCTTACGGGCTGTGGGCCAGTGAACTGATGCGGAGTCTATTTGATGCCGCAAGCCTGTTCACCATCTGGGGACACAAAATCTGGCGGGGGTTGCCCGCGGTCCTCCCTGCACAGCACTCATGCCTGGTCGGCCTGGCACCCTCTACAATGGGTCAGAAGGAGGCACAAAGGGGGACAGAAGGAGTCACAGGGGGACTAAAGGAGGCACATGGGGACAGAAGGAGGCACATAGGGACAGAGGAAGATGCAGGGGACAGAGGTGGCACATGGTGACTGAAGAGGCACATGGAGACAGAAGGAGGCACAAAGGGAAACAGAAGGAGGCACAGGAAGACAGAAGGAGGCAGAGTGGGACTAAAGGAGGAACAGGGGGGCAGAGGTAGCACAAGGGGACAAATAAAGGCAAAGGGGACATAAGGAGGCACAAAGGGCACAGAAGGAGGCAGAGATGGCACAAAGGAGGAGAGAAGGATGCACAAGGCACAGAGGTGTCAGCTGCCTGCAACTTACGCTAAGTAGATTCAGCAGAAGCAAGTAATAGAACAGCCACAGGGGTGTGGCTTAATTTGGGGGTGGGGCTTAATTCTGCAACATGGCGCCCCCCAGGACCAATGGCACTCCAGGCAATGGCCTGTACTGCCTATGCCTAGAGGCGCCCCTGCTCCTCACACAGGTGCTGGCTGTACTCTCCTCACAGACCTTTCCTCGGAGATCTAAACTGCCACCTGCCTCTCCTGCCAATCACTATCCTCTGCCTGTTGCCAGGCTGCTGTAGCTTATTATAGTCTCCCTGCAGCACTGGCCATACAAGCAATAGAGAGGACAGGCTGCCACAGCAGCAGGCAGGGCTGAGAGTGCTTGCTTGAGAGGCTACTAACCCTAAAGAGGGCACCATCCAGAAAGAAAAGCAGCAATAAATAAAAAATATATAATATTCTTTAACCACCACCAGAAGCTCATTTATCTGATGTATTCGCAACGCTGTTTAAGTCTCCTTTTTTTATCTCAGATCAGATCATGTCTTTTAGCTCCCTCTCAGAATTAATTGATTTGATCATTAGGCAGTCATACATCAACCATTCCCAGAAGATACCCAGGTAGGATGGTGTCAGTAACTCTTTCTAATTAACACACAAGGAGAATAAAAAAAAACACTGATTTTGTCGCATGACTCAATGTAAAGAACATCAAACCAGTGATCCTTAACCCTTTGTTGGACGTCAGACAATCTGTCTACAGCTCTTGTCTCCTCATCTCCCTGAGAAGGCTTTGGCTTATTTGTTTGTCACATTCAGAGATCATTAATATTCATTTGTGACTCAGAGGTAAAAAAAAAAAAAAAATAGGAAAGAAAACTCACCGGGTTAAAACTTTAAAGAACGGCTTCACTGCTTTGTAGCTTGCAATGCAGCAAACACAAAATAAACCGAATAGTCATTCTCCATATAATGCAGTAGCTTTACATGGCTAAATTTTATCATTGTTTTCCTCAACCAGCAAGCTTAAATGCTGAAGAGATGATGCTATAGTAATAAATCAGCATTCAGAACTTAGATATAGCATTTGAACCAAAGTTGCATACGTTTGCATTACCAAAGCCACCGACACCACGTTTTGGCTGGACAGGTCAGGATCATTTCTTCTTTCAACTTGACAAATTCCTGAAGTCTAAGCTTCACCCCTCCATTGATATAAATCTACGTTCAGAACTTCTCACTACTAACATTAACCAGCAGCCTTAAAAGATACCCCCTCTCTCATACCTAAGCCTTAACCGTCTAACCCAGGCTATCTCAACCAGGTTTCCCTGGAACCCCAAAGTTCCTTGAGGACTCTGCAGAGGTTCCTTGGCATTTTCCCCCATCGTGGAGGAAGTATAATAGAGCACATTATAATAGGGGGTACTGTAAAAAGAAGCAATACATTGGGGGTCAGAATAATAATGAGCACAGTATAATGAGTGGCAGTGTAATAGGAGGTCGTGAAATTAACAGCCTCACCTACTTTTAAAGACCATACCTCCAAAAAAGGAAATGCAGAGGTTCCTCGAGGTTATAAAATTGTTTGCAGGGGTTCCTTGAGATCCAAAAGTTATTTGCAGGGTTCCTCCAGGGTAAAAAAGTTGAGAAAGGTTGATCTAACCCAAAGAAATAAAGTTAGTGACCATCCACAATGTATACAGTAACTGTTTTTTTACACCTTACCCTAGCCATTACTCAACTTTTATTATCTTAATTTTGGCTGTAGTACCTACAACCAAGAAACGCTTTTCCTCGCTTCTTAACCATAACCTTCGTTAGGTGCTTGATGTAGATGGTGCAACTCCAACCACAGGTGCCATTGGGCCTGATGCAGTAACCAGTGGTAATATTGCCATGCAGTGACAGTGCATGGCAATATTACCGGTACTACCACAGCAGTGTGCCATGAGTTACACAATTAGTGTACCCTATAGTACTCAAGTAACGCCAGTGTTGCTATGGTAATGTGTGTTACTAACAAGTTGTGCTAATAGTGTAACTCAAGGTACACTGCTGCGGTAGAACGAGTAATATTGCCATGGGCTACTATCTTTGCACAGCACTATTGCTGCTAGTTAGTGCATCAGCCCCATAGCCACCTTCTTTGGCTTTGTTTGATAATATGTTGCTAGCGATGGTCAATATATCCTACATAAAATCCCCTTGAAGAAACATACGGTAACTTCAGATTGATCACGTGATCAATTTGGTTACCATTAAATGATCAAGAAGTGCTATTTCTGCTTCTCGTTTTAGCTCACACAGGAGCATAAGTAGGAGAGGATTATGTGATCAAAGGCTGTTAATTAAATACTTACTGATTGATTGCAGGTTTCTCCATCAATTTTTCTCTAGAAGGATCTATATAAGAGAAATTGATCACCTCTCCATTACCAATCTGAACATGGATACATTTCCTCAAAGTACACTACTCTGCCTAAATGTACATGAACACGTAAACACCACACTCAAATGTGCTTTTAACATTAAAAAAAAATATATAAAATGGCATTGAAGGGGAATTGTTTCTCTCCCTTCACCCTTTGTTGCTCTAAAGCCAGTATTAGTATAGATACAAGCGGCTGGGCACATCCAGTAGAAAAAACCTTTATTTGTATCCAGTTAAAATGTGTACATCCACAGCAGCAATGCAGCAGGAGAGAGAGGGGTCAGCATGAAAAAAGGTCGACAGCTGTTTCGCACCCTGCAAATGGGCGCTTCGTCAGGACAACAAGAGCCCCCCAACATCCCCCCTTAAGTACAGTACTTATGGAAATTGCAGGTCAGATGAGGAGGACGCCATGCAGAGCACACCTATGGCGGCCGCAATTCGCGCTTCCTGGACGCCCAATGCGTTCCACCAAACGGAAGCGCGGACCGGAAGTAGTCATCCAACTCTCTGGGCCAATGCGGAGTAAGCGCGAGTGATGCTCCACTCGCGCATATGGCTAGGACTGGCCAAAAGTAGGGAACCGCCCCCAAGTGATGCTATTGGCTACACCAGTACATACCCATCGCCTCAAAACAATTGCAAGGAGCACGGATTACAGCAAAAATCCGCCTCCCCGCAACTAGGAAGTGGCAAACAAGCGTACTTAGCAACAATGTAGGGAATTACCTATTGACAGCGAAGCTGTCTATACATGTCAAAAATGTGTTTACTTCATAAAGCCAAGGCATAAAGCAGGTAAAACCACCCCCACAACTTGGTATATGAGGCTAGATATCCCACTGACAGTAAGGACTGTCAATAAATGCCAACAACTAAGTGGACACTACCTGACACTTCACGGTTGATCCCCAAGGGGACGGTGCTGCTGCGTCCGGCCTCCTCCTCCTATGGTTCTGCATAACGATAAAGATAAAGGGTTCCACCGTTTGGTGGAACGCATTGGGCGTCCAGGAAGCGCAAATTGCGGCCGCCATAGGTGTGCTCTGCATGGCGTCCTCCTCATCTGACCTGCAATTTCCATAAGTACTGTACTTAAGGGGGGATGTTGGGGGGCTCTTGTTGTCCTGACGAAGCGCCCATTTGCAGGGTGCGAAACAGCTGTCGACCTCTTTTCATGCTGACCCCTCTCTCTCCTGCTGCATTGCTGCTGTGGATGTACACATTTTAACTGGATACAAATAAAGGTTTTTTCTACTGAATGTGCCCAGCCGCTTGTATCTATACTAATACTGGCTTGGTGGAACTGTTTTGTTGGGCTTTGAGAACTCCGGAGTAACCCTCCATAGGGACCTTGTGCACCTCCTTCTTTTTTGCTACATTTGTTGCTCTAAAGCCTTGTACACACGTAGGAGGTAAGTCGCTTGCGCTCCTGTGGCCAGTAGCATCCTGCGCAGGTAAGTAGATCTGAAGTAATTTAATTCAGCTTGTGTATCCCTTAACATACTTTGCAAACGTGGTGATTTTAGCATGTATTTGGGCTTTGCAATTAACCGCTAAAGTCGGTAGTCATTGACTTCAACACTGAATGTAAACACACATTTTTTGGTGCAATCATTCACGTAAAATTGAATGGCAAACAACGTTCATTTCCAGCGAATTGTCCGCCAAATTTATCCATCACTAATGAGGGTTTGCTGGGTCAGTGTTTCTCATTTATAGGCACTTGCATCCATTCAAAGATTCAGTCCTGCACCCTATGAGACTGGTTGCTGGACATGGGGCTAAAGTCACAATAACATATACGAGGACTATCGCCTGACAGGGATGGGGATCCCTCAGCCAACGTCAGAGGCTACTATATCCATGCTAGATCATGGTCCGAGGCAGTCTTTATTGGCCGCCCTGGATGAATTAAATCTAGCATGTATACATAACATAGCTTAACAGGTCACGCTGTCTCATTGTCCGGCTAGTGAGTTTGGCTCAGCCAGACTTCTGAAATAATGGGCCATATCCTATGAACTTTTCTCATAAGTTTTCTCCTTGGAAATATTTAGTATGGAATTTTAAATGTTATTTGAAAAAACTTTTCAGCACTAAGCATTTGAAAAAGTACTAACAAAAAGTGAAAATGTAATGCCAAACTTATTTTCAGTAATTTCTTTATTGGTGGGAGGCTGGGAGCTCTAAAACTATTTTATTGATAAGGTTTGGAAATATCTCCTTGCAGACAACTAAAAAACTAAAGAACATTTAATAGAATATGGCCCCATCAAAAATATGGAAGCTTATCATCCACTCCATCCAGTGGGGAAAAAATACCCCTCAAAAGTAAATTAGCCTGAGACTTTCAGGCTGATTTACAAAGCTTTTCTGTTGAAGCATCTCGCCTTACTTTTTAACTCACAATTTTTCTCTTTTTAACTGACTTAGAGAGGAACTTTAACCCAGAAATGAACTTCATCCCAATCAGTAGCTAATAATACCCCCTTCCTCACAATAAATCTTTACCTTTTCTCAAATAGATCATCGGGGTGGGGGGTGGGGGGCGGGTTGTGGCTGATATTGGGCAGCACGGTGGCGTAGTGGTTAGCTCTCTCGCCTTGCAGCGCTGGGTCCCTGGTTCGAATCACAGCCAGGGCACTATCTGCAAAGAGTTTGTATGTTCTCTCCGTGTCTGCATGGGTTTCCTCCGGGCACTCCGGTTTCCTCCCACATTCCAAAAACATACGGATAAGTTAATTGGCTCCCCCTAAAATTGGCCCTAGACTACAGTACTTACACTATATAATATAGACATATGACAATGGTAGGGATTAGATTGTGAGCTCCTTTGAGGGACAGTTAGTGACAATATATATACACTGTACAGCACTGCGTAATATGTCAGTGCTATATAAATACTAAATAATAAAAATATTCAGAAAACGTATCACTTGAGTTATTTATCACCCAATTGATACAAATAACATTTTTAGCACATGTACAAGCAAAATAATCACTCAAAGTAAGATGTCCCTCATTAACTTCATTTCAATCTTACTTTTCTTACCTTAATTATATTATATTTTTGCTCTTTGGAAGCTTAAAAATTCAATCAAAGAGAAGAGGTTGATTGGCACAAGATGCCTGCAGACTGTAGACAGGCAGGGGATAGCAGGTCACTCTAGCGGTGCCTCCAGACAATTGAACTGTAATCCATAGAGGTAGAACAAAAAGCATCCGGGCACCAGCAGCAGCAATAATGCTTAGTAAACCTTTAATCCATCCCCATACCGCATGACATACAAGGTGCAATGCCTAACGTCGTTTTACAGGATAAACCTCAGAGGCAACCAATAACACAGTGACACAGAACACAGCATACTTAAATATAATACAACAAATTACATGGGCTTACCACACCCCTTGCAACCGCCCCACCGCCGAGAGTGAGAGTGTATCGCCCCACCGCCCCGAGCTACTGGCTTTGTGAGTAGTTCATTGAATCACTTCCGGGTGGATCGATCAGGCGCTTCCCTGATTGGTTGTTGGGACGTAACATGACTATCCCATCACTTCCGCCCATACAGAATCACCAGTAGTATCGGTATAAGGGGGTGTGCTGGCGTCTAGTTTCCTAGGCAACCGGAGAAACTATACGCCGGCATATCCCCTTATACCGATACCTGATAGATCCACCCGGAAGTGATTCAATGAACTACTCACAGAGCCAGTAGCTCTGTGGTAAGCCCATGTAATTTATTGTATTATATTTAAGTATGCTGTGTTCTGTGTGACTGTGTTATTGGTTGCCTCTGAGGAAGCAGGCTTATCCTGTGAAATGACGTAAGGCATTGCACCTTGTATGTCATGCGGTATGGGGATGGATTAAAGGTTTACTAAGCATTATCGCTTCTGCTGGTGCCCGGGTGCTTTTTGTTCTACCTCTATGGAAGCTTAAAAATGTATCAGAAAAGGTGAAAACAGAGAAAAACCCATTGTAGTGAAACTCATCCCACAGTGTGATGTCATGACCATGGTCCTGACAGTTTTCTGTCTGGGAACTTTGTTGCATTGTGGGAAATAACTTTTTCCAACTGCCATGCAAGCAATATGTCCCTCTGTGCATAAAATTCTCAGTAAACAAACATTCTGTACAGATCACCTGGGAGAACTAAAGATGTCACCACCTGTGATAAATTTGAGAATGTAAATCAGGGAGAGGAAAGATTTTACAATGGGTAAACGCTGACTAAATGATCTATAAATTAATTTTGTAAAAATTAAGCCATTTTATACACACTGGAACTGATGTATAAGACTCGCTTTATGAGAAGGGCCAAAAACATTAACAAGGACAACACTACCCTGGAAACCATCAGGTAGACGTTTTAGATCAATTTGCATGCAAACAAACAGACTGAAAACCAGCTTTTTCCCTTATGCCATAAACTTGATAAACTCTGAATCCTCCCTGAAATAATTAACACTGTGTACAAATTGTTTAACCCTCCTGGCGGTATATTAAAAACCACCAGGGGGCAGCGCAGCCATTTTTTTTATTTTTTTTTATTTTATATCATGTAGCGAGCCGAGGGCTCGCTACATGATAGCCGCTGCTCAGCGGCATCCCCCCAGCCCCCCGTCGCCGGGGCGGGATGACGTCACCGACGTCATGGACGTCGTGACGTCTAAGGGAGTCCCGATCCACCCCTTGCCGCTGCCTGGCGCTGATAGGCCAGGCAGCGCAGGGGTCTGGGGGGGGGGGCTGTGATGCGACGCGGATAGCAGCGATCGAGCGCGGGGCGGTGGCGATCGAAGTGCTGACACAGCTAGCAAAGTGCTAGCTGCGTTCAGCAAAAAAAAATTATTCAAATCGGCCCAGCAGGGCCTGAGAAAACCTCCTGCGCGGCTTACCCCGAACTATGTTCGGGGTTACCGCCAGGAAGGTTAAATATTTGGAACATCTGGCATACTCTTATAATTCCTATATTTCTACCTTTGTTACTATCACTATGTACCCTATATGCACCATGGGGGTGTCGTGAAAAGTAATTTCATTGTGTTACACAATAAAGTGCTTGAATTGAATTTTCACTACAGTTCTTCTTTAACTCATGATTTATCTATCTAACCAACTAACTTCACTCATGGTTTATCTTTCCTTACTTCAGGGCCCATTTCTACTACATACAGATTTGCAGCGTTTCCTCGCATGCGAGCTGCACTGAGAAATGCTGCAATATGGCTTGCTATCCAGATCACACTTCAGTGAAAATCTGCACATCATGCTGCAGTTTTATGCAGCACACAGCCAAATCCTAAGCTATGCATGGCACAGCTAAGCGATTTGGGCTGCGACTACGCAGCAGAATGAGAGCCGGTCATGGCTCCCAGTGGAAATAAGTCCTAACTCATGATGTATCTCTCCTTATCTAACTTAACTCATGATTTATCTCTCCTTATGTATTTCTTCTTCTCTACTTACTGTATATTCTGGCATATAAGACTACTTTTTAACCCTTGAAAATCTTTATGAAAAGTCAGGGGTCGTCTTATACCCTGGGTGTCATTGATGCCGGGTGATATGCCTTATCCTGTTACCGCCTCTCAGATCTCGCTGCTGAGGACTGTTATGAAGCCACGCAGGCGCACATGTGTGAGTTCTGAGAGGCAGAGAAGGAGGTAAACAGGATACATTGGTGGGCAAGAAGGGTGAAAGAGGCGTGTTTTATGGGCACAGCGCAATCTATTCTTCCATACCGCTCTTATAAACAGGGAGAGCTGGCCAATCCGCTTAGGGAGTGTTGACCAATCCAACCAGTCAATCGCCTATATACTGTTATATATTGGGTACCACATGCAGTACAGCACCAGTATCTGTTCATATATAGCACCAGCATATGTTTTTTTTTTTTTTTATTTTGTGTGCGTTGGAAGAGGGGTAGTCTTATACGGCGAGTATATCCCAAACTCTATATTTTAAATGGAAAAGTTGGGGGGGGGTGGTCATCTTATACGCCTAGTCGTCTTATACGCCGGAATATACGGCATCTCAAGAATTATCTTTTCCATATTTGTTTATCTCATGCATTAGATTCCTTACAATTAAGGTGAAAAATAAGGGTTACAGACAACCCAGCAAGCTCACGGTGAACCAGAACTCCTAGGAGTGTATTGTTTTGTCCTAGGAGTGTCCTTTGTTTTGGTGAAAAGTAAGTAAGCTTTGTGAATCAACCCCTTTCTCTCCTAAAAGCATTACAGTCTTTGTTTTTTTTCTGGAATCCAAGTTGTGATGGCATTTTATCATGGCTCATCTATTTCTACTTTAGTTGGCCTCTCTTCAAGGTAGTGTTCTCTGGGAAGCAGTCTCCTCTGGCTCAGATCATCTATTCATCTTGGCAGTCCTTTAAAAGTTAGACAATCTCTGGAAAGAGAAGCAAATGGATCAACTATTCTATTTAGAGGATGTGTACAGTACACCTAGGGCCAGGCCAAGGCAAATGCAAGGAATTCACCAGTGTTGTAGGAGGTAGGCAGGTAGGAGGGTGCATAACTCCCCGTCACTGCTCCCCACCAACCCAGTAGCTGCTTGTGATTTGGGTACTGGTAATAGCCGGACCCCAAATAGCACGTCCACAGGAAGTAATTAGGTAATCAGTAAGGGAATATATTAAATATATTCCCCAAGATTACCTAGCACAGAGAGAACCGTCCTTTGGCTTCTCCCTGCCCTTGAATCACCAGCGGCCAGATCATACATACACTTCTGTAGCCCCAGAGGTGAGATCACGGTGGGGGTAGTTTGAATGGGGTGTGCCTGAGGTATCAAAAAAAAGGTTGAGTGGGTGCATCACAGGGATGAACAAAGGATAAAGGTTAAAGGATACCAGAGCCAAATTAAGATTGATGGCGAAGTTGTGACGTCTTGTGCAAGCATAGTGTGCTCCCATCCGCGGGTGCGCACTGTAGGACGCGCACAGCCTGGCCAGCACCTGCGCAGTAATGCCCGACTCCGGCGATCCAGAAGATGCTGTCTGGGGGGGCATTTAGGAAGGATACGGGGCAGAGAGGAGAATGGGGAGGAAAGTTGGGCATCAGGACAGCTGACAGTATATGCCTGCTCTCCCCATTTCTCCATCTTAATTCAACTCTAGTATCTTTTAAAGGGACTCCGAGCACCTCTCATGGGTATGCCTTGAGAGTCCGACAAGTACTGCAAAGCACCTAAAGATGCATACCTTTCTGTAGCTTGTGCTCTCCTCTTTCATTTGATGCCTGAATCGCCATTCTACACCAAATAATTTTTGTTCGATTTCAATTCAAAATTCACGGCTGCCATCTTGGCTATGTTATAACTTCCGGGTCACCCCTGTCTTCTCTGTTATAGAAGTGCATCACTGAATGAAGCAGGGAGAGGAAGTCACATGCATGGCCATTGCAAGAGGCTCCTCCAGAGGGGTCATAGCACGACTTTGTTGGAAGTCGTCTGGCTTAAAGGCATACCCATGAGAGGTGCTCGGAGTCCCTTTAACGATATACCATATATGCAATGGCTACTCCCAGAAATGCTATTCAGTGAGCTGGAGAGACTTACATTTTTACACAGATGAGATTACTTGTAGACAAAAGCAAATAGGATAACTGTATTGGCAATAAATAGTATGGTAGGAAAATGAGTTTTTATTGTATGTCATGCCAAACTGCTAATTCAGCTTTAACCGATTTACCAATCACTGTTTCCATTTCTGCAAATTGTTGGCCGGTTCTCTCTCCTAGCCCTGCTTTGCATTATGGAAATCAGTGACATTCTCCCCTCTGCAAGAGACTGTCCCAGCCAGAACAGGTATGTGCAGAGTGGGGCAGTCCAGCAAAACATGAAGCAGTTATCTAAAACAAGAATTCTGATTCGTTGCTCTGAGCTACTGCTCTAGATTTATCTGCACTTGTCTTGATAAATCAGTCCCTTTATGTTCCGTCTGCACCCTCTAATTACTTGAACCACTCACATTTCTCATATTAGCCATGGACCACATGATCTCTTACTTTGCAGGTCACATGACAAAACACGTCAGAGGTGGTTTCTAATTCACAGGCAGAAAGAGCTTCTTTGTTCCTGAAAATAATAATATGAATTGGTAATGCTGACTTTTGCCCTATCGATTCATCTGAAGTGTGAATTTTCATTATAGATCAGCTCTAACAGTGGCCACAGGGATTTGCAAAGCGCAGCACCTGGTACAAATAATCACGGCTGCTGAAATGAGATTTACAGGCATCCCGTGCTGCCTATAGATTGAAATAATAATTAATATATCCATAAGAGATAACTTATGCTTCCACTCACCTCATCTGCAAGCTGCTCTCCTGCAGAAAACTGTTAAAGTATAACTCCACCCTTCCAAAAAAGTGCAGTGCTTTTATAGTAATGTGTGCTCTGTCTTTTGTCGGCACCTAAATTATTCACTGACGGCCGCTACAGCTGTAATTCCTTTTACAACCTATGGCGGTGCCGGCTGTGCCCAAATCTCCGGGGCACTTTTTATAACGCTCACTCTGTATGCAAAATGTTGAAAAAAACCTTCCTAACTGAAAGGTATAAGTGAGAGTAGGGAGGTGTACAGGTAAACAGGACATCCCCAATGCGTACGTATAGGTACGATGCCGGTGAGTTGGGTGCAGGGTGAGCCGAACGAGCCACTCAAATTCCCGACGGAGGAGTCATGCAGGGTCTAGCGGTCGCCAGACCCCGAATTACCCTTATGCACCTTGCACACGATAATTACTGCTATAGCAGCACCGAAACCACCTGCTTCGTCCCCGTTGTCCTCATCAATGTGTTCCCCAGAAGACCACCGCTATAAGCACTCTCTCTCTCTCTTTGAGGCGCCGAGTGATTAGAGAGCTCATACAAGTTACTCCTCTATATTACCTGATGAAGCGGGTCACACCTGTGAAATGCATTGCATTGAGGAGTGTACAATAACGTTTTTTACTTTAATCAGACAATTCAAAGTCATGAATTGGGAGGTAAGTGAGTATTATTTCACGAAAGATTTTCACACAACACAGATCATAACATACTACTCTATTGTGGGCTCTTGATTTCCCCTTTTGTCTTTTTATAAGTTTTTTTTGTGTAATGGCTGGGTCAGTGCAGTGAAGGTTGCAACATTGATCATTTTGCTTCCTGGTGTGTGCAGAGTTCGAGTTAAAGGACAACTGTAGTGAGAAGAATATGAAGGCTGCCATATTTATTTCCTTTTAAACAATACCAGTTGCCTGGCAGCCCTGCTGGTCTATTTGGCTGCAGTAGTGTCCGAATAACACCAAAAACAAGCATGCAGATAATCTTGTCAGATCTAACATTAACATCAGAAACACCTGATCTGCTGCATGCTTGTTCAGGGTCTATAACTAAAAGTATTAGAGGCAGAGGATCAGAAAGATAGCCAGTCAACCGGTTTTGCTTAAAGGGGCACTATGGCGAAAAATTGTAAAATTTAAAATATGTGCAAACATAGACAAATAAGAAGTATGTTTTTTCCAGAGTAAAATGAGCCATAAATTCCTTTTCTCCTATGTTGCTGTCACTTACAGTTGGTAGTAGAAATCTGACAGAAGCGGCAGGTTTTGGACTAGTCCATCTCTTCATGTGGGATGCTCAGCAAGGCTTTTATTCTTTATAAAGATGTTCCCTAAACAGGATTTAAACTATGATGCTGGCCAGCTTCCCTGCTTGCTGCACAGTTTTTTGGCAGTTGGACAGAGCAATTGCCATTCACTAAGTGCTTTTGAAAATAAATATATCCCTGAGAATCCCCTATAAAGAGATGGACTAGTCCAAAACCTGTCACTTCTGTCAGATTTCTACTACCTACTGTAAGTGACAGCAACATAGGAGAAAAGTAATTTATGGCTCATTTTACTCTGGAATAAATGTACTTCTTATTTGTTTGTTTGCACATTTTTAACATTTTTTGCCATAGTGCCCCTTTAAAAGGAAACAAATATTGCAGCCTACATATCCCTCTCTTTACAGTTTTCCTTTAAGCTCTTAGCCAATTGCAGAAACACAATTCCCAGAATTCTGTGAAATTTGGAGTACAGTTATTTTTATTTATTTATTTTGCTGTATTTTTTAAGCTGGAATGTAAAACAGAAAGGTAGTTCTGCATTATAACATTTTTTGAACAACATGGATATATGCAGATCATTTTTTTGAACCTAAACTAGGATTAAGAAAAAACATACACAGACCATGTAGTGCAGCTTTTATTGTAACATTAGCTTCAATGCAATTTTGAGTGCAGGTGAACTGCAGTCTGAAGTCACTTGTTTTTTTTTTTTTTGTTTTGTTTGTTTGGTTGGTTCTTCTTCAGGTGTATTTATGGACTTCCTTCAGTTCAGGCTCAGCTTGACGTCAGAAGGTGACCTGGACTCAGAGCACTGGGTACAACACAGCTGTCTCTTTAAATGCAACAGTTACCTTGAATCTCTCCCTCTTCCTTTCTCTCCTTTTTATTTTCATCAGCTGCTAAATCTGTCTTTTGCGGCAGCTCCATATGCATTCTCCTGGCAAGCTCACGAAGTGTTAGCAAGCAGCATTACAAGGAAGGAATCCGTCAGACTTCTGCAACACCCATCTGCAAAAAAGGAGGACAAAAAAAGAAAACAGCAAAAAGCCCTTAAATAAAACATACCATCAGACTTCAGCCGAGTACATTGAGACAAATGCCACGCAGCAAAAGGTGTCGCTGGGATTACCAATGACGTGCTAATGGTTGTTCAAGCAATCTCAATGCCGCCTATTCTATGACTCACCAGCTCCCCTTGGGGGCCCGGCTAACGTCATTGAGGGACTTAGGGCAACCGGCAGATCACTAACTCAAGGCAAACCTTAGCTTTTCTCTATCTGCATCCTTCTGGTCTTTAAAAAGGACTGAGGTCATTGACAAGCAGCCTTTGAGCTTTTTATCAATAGCATCCCTGAAATAATAAGAAATTGCTTTCTTTTTTTTCACAGCGACTGAATTAAATGAAGACTTTCTCTCCTTGCTGTATTGGCTTTAAGATGCACCCACTCACGGCTGCACAGACAGCTAAAAGGGGATTGCAAAGGGATATTTTTTTTCTTCCCAGTGAGCCTGAAATTCCTTGACTTCAACGGGGAGGGAAAAAAAATTATGATGACAAAAGTTTACAGAATACAGACGTTTCTATTTTCAACCATCCCGAGTGGGTGTAATATTTTAAGAGATGAAAAAGGCTATCTTTAGTTAAAAAGCATTTCACAGGCTGCAGCATTGGTGCTAGATTTCTTTTGTTATAGTTTAACCACTTCGAGTTTAAAATAAAGCATTAAAATATATTTGCTTGTGTTGTGCCTTGCACTTTTATTCAATCCAATCCAAGTCCTCTCTGCTCAAATAGATAAGCAACGGCATAATAATCTTTAAAGAAAAAAAAACATTTCTTTGCTACAGCTGAAAGAAATCCTGCAATAAATATGCAGTGTGTATACTTCCTGCTTTCATGGAAGCAGTCATAGGGTTAACTAACTGTGTTTACACGTTAGCTGCTCTGCTGAAGTTCCTGAGCTGACGCAGCTGAGAGATCAAATTACACTTGTGATTACTGTAGTCACAGATGAGGGGGAATTAGACAGGCTAAACTCTCTAAACACATACAGGTCCTTGTCAAAAAATTTGCATATTGTGATAAAGTTCATTATTTTCTGTAATGTACTGATAAACATTAGACTTTCATATATTTTTTTGATTCATTACACACAACTGAAGTAGTTCAAGCTTTTTATTTTTTTAATATTGATGATTTTGGCATACAGCTCATGAAAACCCAAAATTCCTATCTCAAAAAAATAGCATATCATGAAAAGGTTCCGTAAATGAGCTATTAACCTAATCATCTGAATCAACTAATTAACTCTAAAGACCTGCAAAAGATTCCTGAGACTTTTTAAAACTCCCAGCCTGGTTCATTATTCAAAACCGCAATCATCGGTATGGGCTGGTGCACACCGAGCGGCTTTTTGGGCGTTTTCAGATCCGCTTGCGGCTGCGGATCTGCTTGGTCAATGTATCTCAATGGGGTGGTGCACACCAGAGCGGCAGGCGTTTTGCAGAAACGAAAAATGCCTGGGTGAGGCATTTTTTGGATTTCGGATGCGTTTCTGCCTCCAATGTTAAGTATAGGAAAAACGCAAAACGCCTGTAAAACCGCTTGATCAAGCGGATTTTGATGCGGATGCGGATGCGTTTTTTTCAAGAATGCGCACTTCCAGGTCAAAGTGTGCTTCCTGTGTGGCAGATTTGCATGAGGGATTTTAGACTGCGCAGGAGGAAGATGGCAGCAAAGTGGTTTACCACAGAAAACCTGATAATTAAGATTGAAAACAGCCCAGAACTTTATGACAAGTCTTTGCCTGGATATAAAGACCACCAAAGGGCTCATGAAATCTGGAGCAACATTGCAAAAGATTTTCTTGGAGAAAAATGGAATACTTTGAGCCAAAAGGGCAAGGATTCTAAGAGTAAGTATATGTGTACAGAATTGTTGTATTTTATTGATTTCATGCAGCACTTTGCAGACAATATATCATCACCCCTCCACTAAATGAGTAATTAAACAATTAGAAATTTCATTATCACAGGTCTCTGGCAAAGCTGTTCTCTCTATAGCCATCTCTCCTTATAAACAGCAGGTACATGTGTGTGTATGTACTCACATGTATTATTAGAGCGCTATTTGCCACTTTAGAGTGTCATGAATGATATAGACATACAACACGGTTTCAAGAATGTTTATTTGCACAATAATACTGATCTCGTCATGTAAGTAAATAGCAGCCTGCAGGTTTTTTAGTTCTTACAGTTATGGCACAAAATAATCAGCTAATTTGTATCTGTTGTGAATGGCAGAAATGGGACCACGTAAAGTAGCTGGTGGTAAAGTGACAAGAGCACTGTTTGAAAGATCCCCCTCTTCCTCCTCTATGGTCATGCTATCTAGTGTTCTCACATAATTATGCAAAATACATGTTGCCTTCACCACTATTATAGCATACTTTGGTTGCATTTTTATAGCAGTGTGATAAATGCGCCATTTGTTTGCCAGAATTCCAAAAGCACATTCTACTACTTGTCTGGCTTTGGTCAGGCGGTTATTAAAGACTACTTTCTTATGAGTCATATCTCTCTGTGCATACGGTCTCATAACATGCTCAGACAGTGCAAAGGCCTCATCAGCCACAAACACACAGGGGTAAGGTGGTTCTACAGTGTCAGGCCAGGGGCGTGGTGGTGGTAAAGTCATCTGGCCTGTGCGAAGCTTCACGCCAAATCGACTGTGCTGGAAGACTGAGGAATCATGGGAACTTCCGTAAGCCCCAACATCCACATAGATAAATTTCAAATTAGGATCCACAACAGCCATGAGCACTAGTGAAAAGAATTTTTTATAATTGTAATAGAGACTGCCAGTGAATGCAGGCATAACCAGCCTGACATGTTTCCCATCCACTGCTCCAAGGCAGTTAGGGAAATCATGTTTCTCCCAAAAAAGCTGCATGTTAGCCTCCCACATAGGTACGTCAGGAGTTGGCATAAATTCCGGTTGAAGTACTTTCCAGATCAATTTGCAGGTGTCCAAAACTAAGTATCGGATTGTACTTCTTCCCATGAGGAATTGGTAGTGAAGTGCTGCAAAAGAAAATCTGCAAAAGAAAAGAAATAACATGTATGTTTATTTTTATTCCTAGTTGCCCTCCTGCGGACAAGATGGAAGTCGGTCAGAGACAGTTACAAAAAGGAGATTGAAAAGCAATACCATGAATCCAAAAGTGGGTCTGGAAGTTCGCAGCGAACAAAATATAAATATTGTGGCATATTAGAATTTCTAAGAAAACATCATGAACCGGCTGAGTAAGTATGGCGTAAATGTTAACCTATTGCAATGTTTGTCAACTTCGCCAATAGAACAGTGAAGGAAGGAGTAGGCCCACAATGCAATTCAGTAGTGTGGAACGCATAATCTGCCATCACTCTACCAAATATATTGGGGGACGTAGCTTAATGTAAGGATGGCATAGGTCCAGTTTAAAATGATTATTACATGACAGGAATGTGGACTGTTCGTTACCCAACATAACAGTTGCCTGACAGTGCTGGTTATATGTTTGGCTGCAGTAGTCTCTGCATCACACATCTGTAACACACATCTACCAAAATCAGTGCTAGTTTACTCAGGCCAGTTTTGCTCTATGCTTGCTCAGGGGCTGTGCCTAAAAGCTATGTACACAAATAATGGGAAAAATAGACAGGCTACTGCTATTGTTTTGCAATGAAAGATGCATCGCATTGTGCCCATATATTTGCTGTGACATCCATGGTCACTATTCCATGAACTAAAGTTGTGCTTTCCCCTTTCCAAAGGACTGAAGATAGCCTACCACCAGATCCTGAGGAGGACGATGTAGAGGTGCCACCTACCACCACCAGTGATGTGGAAGTTGAAGAAGACACTACACAGGATGTTGACACTGCTACACTGGAAGACAGTGACTCTACTACCCCAGATCACACACCACACAGCCCAGCGAGTAGTCGGACACGCACAACTGTCAGGTCTAGTAGAGGTGTGAGGGTAGCTACACAAGGCAGGAGAATAGGAAGAGGTATGAGCAGGGCTGAATACGACCAGAAGCTGATTAGTTCAATAGAAAAGGCTGTTGATCATATGGAGAAGCGAGAGGATGAAATGAAACAACTTAAAGAGCCATGCACACAGTATCTTTTAAGTTTGGTGCCACTATTACAAAAAGTGCCTCCTGATAAGCAATGGGCAGCCAGACATGCCATCTCTGAGACCCTGGGGAGATTCTTACTACCTGAGAGCCGTGCAGATGACAATGTGCACAACTACTTGCAGCAACCACACCTGCCTGCTTCCAGCCAACAATATAATGCACACCCACAACTCTCTTACCATATGCAACGCATTTATGACCCACCCCACTACCCACCAATGCATATGCATAACATGCCATATGGTCAACAGCCTCATTACTCTATGCCTCCACCTCAGCGCCCTGATCAAGGTATGCGATTTCAAACATCATCTATGCACAGTGACTCTACAGTGTACACTGATTTAACATCGCACAGCCAGCCTCATACAAATGCTGAATTAGGTACACATGCTTACAATCAGGGCCCTGGTAGTATGTGTGATTTGCTATCACAACATGACTAGTTTTTTGTAGTTTTACATTTTATTTTATTGTTCAATGCTCAGATTTGGATCTTAGTTTACATTACCTCAATGTTATGAGGAGTCGCTCAGTTGGTGTGATTGCTAGGCGAAAGTTAGTGTCTTGTCGGCGAAGGGCATCCTTCAGTTTGGCTAAAAGGCCATCAAAACTAGGAAAAAAGAGCATGCTTACCTTTAGATCTACTGTTGTTTGTTGCAGAAACATTTCTCATTTGTGACATATTACTTTTGCTGCTGAAAGCAAAGTATGGACAACACATGTCCAAAATATTCTTTGCACAGAAGAACAAAACATTAAAACGAAAGATTTTGTTCAAACATTGCTTCATTACTGTGTCCCATATGCTGATTGTTGCCATATACTTAATGAAGTATGCACCAGGAGTATGTAAGGTCATAATATACTACAAATATTTTGGGTAAACTATGGATATATAATATAGTAGTTACTCCTATAGGAAAATTAGATGGAGGCCTTAGGCATTGAATACATAACACACCAGGATCAAGTATCACAGTTATTTGGTTAGCTTATGTATATGTTACGGCCAGAACCCGAAGTTTGGCCAGAACTAGAAGTGGCCGGCCACTTCGGGTTCTGGCCGGCCAATGTGCGAACTGGCCGCTGCGCTGCGGCCAATGTGAGAAATGCAACAATTCCTGTAAGGCCCGGTTCACACTTGCGGTTGTCTGCCAAACGGACCGGATGACCTGACCGGATCCGGACCGGATCCGGATCGGAACCGTACGGTTCTGATCCGGATCCGATCCGGATCCGGTCAGGTTGCATCAACGGTCCATCAGGATGCGATCCGGATCCGTTTGGCAGAAGTTACGTAAAACACCAAAAAAAAGTTGGGGTCTGGGAGGTCAGCAGAAGGGGGACCTGTGGAATCAGGCCCTCTGCTGTTTAGCACTCACCTCCACCTGCGACATGCTGCCAACATCTCCGGATCCGGATCCAGCTGTGCTGCTCCACTCCAAAATGCTTGCCCATGTGTCCCCAGCCAATATCGCCGCAAAAATCCGCATAGGAAGTGGGGTAGAACATCCGGATTTCTCAGCCAGTGTGTTGTGCGGCCTCCGGTTCCCATTTGTTTGTATTGGCCGGATGGTGCAGTCCGGCTCCGCCCCGGATACGGCTGCCGGAGGGGCCGGATGAAAAAATAGCGCATGTTGGAACGGAGGCCGGAGTCCGGATCCGGCCCGGATCCGGTCCGGCTCCGGTTCTGCAGAACGGACCCATGTGAACGGACGCATAGGCTTTAATTGCTATGCCGTGCGTCCGTTCCGTCCGTTCTGCAGGCGGTGCGGCTCCGGCACGGCGATTCCGGAGGGCGACCGCTAATGTGAACCGGGCCTAAGGTTAATGGGATGTTGTGGCCGCAGCGCAGCGGGCAAATGTATCACACATCTTTACTTTATTCAATGACAGCCGCCCGGCTTTTTCTCTGCCTCTCTCCTCCCCCCCCCCCCCCCCTCCTCTCTCTCCTCCCCCCGCCTCTCTCTCTTCTTCTCTTATGGGCAGCCGGGCGGGGACACGCGTGTCCCTCCGGAGTCGTTCGTCGCGGCAGGGGAATCCTGCCGTTCTTGCAGAGCGGGTGCTGGCAGAAGCGATGTCTGCAGCCTCCCCGCTCTGCTCTCCTGCCGCGACGAACGACTCTCCTGGACACGCGTGTCCCCCGCCCGGCTGCCCATAAGAGAAGGAAGAGAGAGAGGCGAGGGGAGGAGAGAGAGGCGAGGGGAAGAGAGAAAGCGGGGAAAAAGCCGGTCGGCTAAATGTCATTGAATAAAGTAAAGATGTGTGATACATTTGCCCGCTGCGCTGCGGCCACAACATCCCATTAACTTTACAGGAATTGTTGCATTTCTCACATTGGCCGCAGCGCAGCGGCCAGTTCGCACATTGGCCGGCCAGAACCCGAAGTGGCCGGCCACTTCTAGTTCTGGCCAAACTTCGGGTTCTGGCCGTAACATATACACCGGATTGATTATTGTGTTCTTTTTCTGTTTACAGTCAAACACAGTTAACTATGGGCCAAAAAGTGCTTCCAATTTCATTCCTCCCCAAAATACTTAGCCCCATGATAAAAATAAGTGACAAGTATTCTTACCTGGACACAGACATGCGGGTGTAGCCAAAAAACTTTTCTGGATGGTGCCTCAAATCTCTATATAGGGTCCTAAATTGACCCTTCTGGCGCCGCTCTTGTAGCATGGGATGCACCCAGTATCTCCTTGTCCTTGGCCTACGTCTCATATATGCTGCTACACAGAGCAATAACAGCACATCAGGAAACATTTTCAAAAACAAGTCACTCTTCTCTCCAAACCACAGTGTCACCTCTCCTGAACTAACCCACAATGTTGTTAAGGACCCCACCCTTTTTATATTGGGTTTTTTACTTCAATTGCTCAATGTGCTTCACATGTGTCATCAATATATCGCACTTTAACCCTTTGTTTAAGGTCTTTCTACCTCTTTTCCTGAAAAACGCAAAACGCAAAACGCTTCCAAAAACGCTTGCAAAAACGCACGCAAAAAACGCAAAACGCCCCCAAAACGCCCCAAAACCGCGCTATCAAAATGACACTAAGCGGTTCAAAAAACGCTAGCGTTTTGCGGATCTGCTTGCGGTTTTTGGTGTGCACCAGCCCTGAGACTGCCAACCTGACTGCTGTCCAGAAGGCCATCATTGACACCCTCAAGCAAGAGGGTAAGACACAGAAAGAAGTTTCTGAATGAATAGGCTGTTCGCAGAGTGCTGTATCAAGGCACCTCAGTGGGAAGTCTGTGGGAAGGAAAAAGTGTGGCAGAAAACGCTGCACAACGAGAGGAGGTGACCAGACCCTGAGGAAGATTGTGGAGAAGGGCCGATTCCAGACCTTGGGGGACCTGCGGAAGCAGTGGACTGAGTCTGGAGTAGAAACATCCAGAGCCACCGTGTACAGCGTGTGCAGGAAATGGGCTACAGGTGCCGCATTCCCCAGGTCAAGCCACTTTTGAACCAGAAACAGCGGCAGAAGCGCCTGACCTGGGCTACAGAGAAGCAGCACTGGACTGTTGCTCAGTGGTCCAAAGTACTTTTTTCGGATGATTCGGAGGAAGATTGGGGATAGGGAAATGCCAAAATGCCTGAAGTCCAGTGTCAAGTACCCACAGTCAGTGATGGTCTGGGGTGCCATGTCAGCTGCCGGTGTTGGTCCACTGTGTTTTATCAAGGGCAGGGTCAATGCAGCTAGTTATCAGGAGATTTTGGAGCACTTCATGCTTTCATCTGCTGAAAAGCTTTATGGAGATGAAGATTTCATTTTTCAGCACGACCTGGCACCTGCTCACAGTGCCAAAAACCACTGGTAAATGGTTTACTGACCATGGTATTACTGTCCTCAATTGGCCTGCCAACTCTCCTGACCTGAACTCCATAGAGAATCTGGGGGATATTGTGAAGAGAAAGTTGAGAGACGCAAGACCCAACACTCTGGATGAGCTTAAGGCTGCTATTGAAGCATCCTGGGCCTCCATAACACCTGCGCAGTGCCACAGGCTGATTGCCTCCATGCCACACCACATTGAACAGTCATTTCTGTTAAAGGATTCCCGACCAAGTATTGAGTGCATAACTGAACATAATTATTTGAAAGTTGACTTTTGTGTTTTAAAAACACTTTTCTTTTATTGGTCGGATGAAACATGCTAATTTTTTTAGATAGGAATTTTTGGTTTTCATGAGCTGTATGCCAAAATCATCAATATTAAAACAATAAAAGGCTTGAACTAACTTCAGTTGTGTGTAATGAATCTAAAATATATGAAAGTCTAATGTTTATCAGTACATTACAGAAAATAATGAACTTTATCACAATATGCTAATTTTTTGAGAAGGACTTGTACAGGGTGGATTACTCGGTTTTCTTTCTGTCCTATGCAAGAATCCAGGTCCACTTTTACCAGAACCTGAGGTGATAGGGATATGAAGGCTGACCTTTTAAATAATGCACATTGCTTGGCTCTCCTGCTGATCCTCTGCCTCTATTACTTTAAAGAAGTGGGGGGGGGGGGCAGATGGGACACAGAGACATGTTCTCTGCCTCATGACATGCCTCTGTTTCCCCAGACGCCACTCTCTGCCCCCAGCCACGCTATAGCCCCCAGAAATTAGCTACAATATTTGTCGCTATTTCGAAGGGTAATGGAGGAGAGGGATTCCCCGCTCAAAATGCTCACTGGGGGGTTCTTGCAGGCTTTCCTGCAATCCGCTTAGCCCCCCAGATCAGGTAGCCTAGTTCTTTTTTTAATTATATTAGCCCACCTCGGGCTCTCTTTAAAGGACTACTGCAGGGGGGGTAGGGGGAAAAAAGAGTTGAACTTACCCGGGGTTTCTAATGGTCCCCGTGCAGCCACTCACCGATGCTCTGGTCCCCGCCTCCGGTTCAGTTCTGGAATTTCCGACTTTAAAAATGGAAAACCATTGTGCCTGTGCAACCGTGTCCTCGCTCCTGCTGACGTCACCAGGAGTGTACTGCACAGACGTGGACCCAGGGACGGATCTAGACCAAGTTGCGCCTGGGGCAAGGTCAGGTTTTGGCGCCTAAACTGCCATTCCCCATCCACATTTTTCCGCCTTTTTAAGAATTCAACAAACTGCGCCTGGGGCAAGAGACCCGCTTGCCCCCCCCCACCCCCCCTAGATCCGTCCCTGCGTGGACCGTACTGGACCTGCACAATATACCTGCGCAGGCGCAATGGTTTTCTGACTTTTAAGTTGGAAATTCCAGGAGTGAACTGGAGGCGGGGACCGGAGCATCGGTGAGTGGCTGCGCGGGCACAGGATGTCTGCGGGGCACCATTAGAAGCCCGGGTAAGTTCAACTCTTTTTCCCACTACCCCCCTACAGTACTCCGTTAAGTCATAGATCCCAAAAAAGTATGCAGATCAGATGTGTATGACAAATCTGAAAAGATTAGCTCCATGCTTGTACCAGGTATTTAATTAAGACCCTACTGACTAGAAAGATCAGCAGGACTGCCAGGTAACTGGTATTGTTTAAAAGAAAATAAATATGGCAGCTTTCATATGCCTCACACCTTTTAAATGTCTCTAGTTTAGTGCATGAAGGGTTCATGACATATTGTAAGAGATGCGAAAAATGAGTGCAAGTGAGGAGTGATCGGTTCGGTACCAAGCTTAGTGGTCTTGTAAAAAGTAAAATTATATTATATAGTTATGTTTCTCAATTTTGGAAAGAGTAGAGGTAGAAAAGTGGATGCATGGATGGATAGATGGATTAAAGGATATATGAAAGCATGGATGAATAGATGGAGAGATAGAGGCCCATGTGCAATTACCTTTTCCTCCTGCATTATCTCCTAGGAGATAATTTTCATATTCTCTTTAAAATAACTTTGTACGATTGAATAAGTACCCACAAGTTGGTAATAAAGTACCATCAAAATTATTTTGAGTATTTTCTTGTTTGCTGGTGGCTTAAAAAGCATTTTATGACAAGTTGTCAAAATACCACCTGGGAGAAAACTCAGGAGAAAAAGTTTATTGCATAAGAGAGAGAGAGAAGAGAGAAAAGAGAGAGAGGAGAGAGAGAGATATGCAGTGGAGTAGGCAAAGCAAGTTTTATATTGGGTCCCCCAAGCACTCTATACTAGTGGCGTAGCTAAGGAGCTGTTGGCCCCGATGCAAGTTTTACATTGCCCCCCCCCCCCCCCCCAAGCACCCTATACATAAAAATTGATATGGCGCACCAAAACCTGTCAATGGCAACTACAGTGTCAGAGGTGCAAGAAGGGGATGGGGAACAGTTTGTTAAAGATTGCTACTATTCAAGGTATCTATACAAGTGATTATTATGAGTACAGGACCAATAGAGAGCTAATACTGCAGTTGAGGGAAGGCCCTACGGGTCCCCTCTGGCCCAAGGGCCCCGATGCGGTCGCAACCTCTGCAACCCCTATTGCTACGCCCCTGCTCTATACATAACAATATATGGCGCACCAAAACTTGCCGAGGAAAACCACAGTGTCAGAGGTGCAAGCATGCTGATGGGGATCAGTTTTTTAATGATTACCACTATACATAGCATCTATATAATCGATCATTACCAGCACATGACCAATAAGGAGCTAATACTGCTGTTGAAGGATGGCCCTTGATGGGCCCCTCTGGTCCAAGGGGCGCCAGTGCAGTCGCAATCTCTGCATCCCCTATTTCATTAGATAGATAGATAGATAGATAGATAGATAGATAGATAGATAGATAGATAGATTAAAGGGGCTCATACACTGGTCGAATTCTGCCATCGATCGACGGCCAATTCGACTGCTCTAATCAAATCGGCTAGAAACCGATGCAGCAGGAAGTATGATCAATTGGCCGATCGATAGATTTCTGACCGATTTACTCAATCAGACCGGATGGAAAATCTAGGTCGATCAGCTACTGACAGCAGATAGATGGTCCATAGAGTTGAATTGGATCGAATGGTGCAATAATGCATTTCGATCGATTTTCAATACATTTTATTCTGTTCCTTGTGTGTGGCACACATCAGATTCCTGTCAGATTGGACCCGACAGGCATCTGACAGGAATCTATCTGAAGGTCGGATCTGCTGCAAATCTATAATTGTGTGGCCACCTTAAGAGGCAGGTAGGTGGATGGATAGATAAATCTAGATAGATAGATAGATAGATAGATAGATAGATAGATAGATAGATAGATAGATAGATAGATAGATAGATCACTTTGTATAGTGCCAGCCTGCTGTCTGTATGATGCCGTACATAGACTGCCTTCTGAACACAAGTCATTAACTTGTCCATCGCCACCACATCTGATAAAGTTTCATGGCTCATGCACACTGACTGGTAAATGTCAAGTTGCTTGTTTTAAAGACTCTTAAAACAAAAATGAGGTTAAAAAAAGCTATTGCTGACTTCTAGCTTTAGTATTTCTGAGTCACTGACCCAGAATGACTAAGCAGGTCAAGAGTCTGATGCACCAAACTTATTCAGTAATTTTCATGCCTGCTTTGTACTGTTTTTTGTTTTTTTGTTTTTTTTGTCTTTTTAGATTTCTTCTCACTTCTAATGAATATGCACATAGTTATAGTTACTTAGTTATTTGGGTTGAAAAAAAGACGTACGTCCTTGAGTCCAACCAAAAGATGCACAATACAGTATAATAATTGAATCGAGTAAAAGTGGACCTGAACTCAGAACTTCCTCTCTGCTCTAAACACAACATCATAATAACCTTTAAACAATTAAAACGTTTCTTTGTTACAGCTGATACAAACCCTACAATAAATCTGCACTGTTTCTACTTCCTGATTCATGGAACCTGGCTGGCATATTGTTAATATCCTGTGCTTTCAAATGAGCTTATTTGCCATCTGTGCTATGGCAGTCATGTGCCACAGGGGAGAGATCAAATTACAACTTGTGATTAGACACAAATGAGGGGAATGCATTTCTCTATGTTTTCCTTCTGCCGTGTGAAAGATTTCAGGTCCACTTTAATGCACAATGCAAGGCAACTTTTGTCTCATAACAACTCTTGTGCCTCTAAAGATTAGCCTAAAGATAGTGTTACATGCCAACACATAAGCTATGCTTTCCTTGTGTAGAATAAACTTTGGTTCCGCTCTGGTGCGTACGCATGTGTATGAGAGTCAATGAAAAAACAAAAGTAACGTGGGTGATTTCCACCAGAAACCAACTAGCCACCCAGTCACAGGAGCTGGTAAGGAGCAGAGAGAGAGAGAGCTATCAAGCATGTAGGTCCGCCTCATCTCTAATTACTAGCGTGCTGTGCCCGTACATAGTTTTGGTCTTGACCTGTAAGGGCAAATCCTCCTGCCTCCATAAAGTACTATTATTTTATGTATTTATATGGGGCCTACATCTTCCGTAGTTCCGAACAGAGTAAATTGTCTTAATTAACTAAACTGTATGTTTTTGGAATGTTAGGAGGAAACCGGAGTTAGGAGGAAACCGGAAAGTTAGGATAAAAAATGTCAGTTAAATATATCATATAGGAGAAACACACAGTGATATTTTAGAAGTGAAATTAAGTTTATTGGATTTACAGAAAGTGTGCAATAATTGTTTAAACAAAATAAGGCAGATGCATACATTTGGGCACCACAAAAAAGAAATGAAATCAATATTCAGTAGATCCTCCTTTTGCAGAAATTACAGCCTCTAAACGCTTCCTGTGGGTTCTAATGAGAGTCTGGATTCTGGTTGAAGGTATTTTGGGCCATTCCTCTTTACAAAACATTTCTAGTTCAATCAGGTTTGATGGCTCCCGAGCATGGACAGCTCTCTGACTCACACCACAGATTTTCAATTATATTCAGGTCTGGGGACTGAGATGGCCATTTCATAACATTGTACTCGTTCCTTTGCATGAATGCCTCACTGTATTTTGAGCAGTGTTTAGGGTCACCGTCTTGTTGAAATATCCAGCTCCGGCGCAGCTTCAGCTTTGTCACTGATTCCTGGACATTGGTCTCCAGAATCTGCTGATACTGAGTGGAATCCATGCGTCCCTCAACTTTGACAAGATTCCCAGTCCCTGCACTGGCCACACAGCCCCGCAGCATGATGGAACCACCACCATATTTTACTGTAGGTAGCAGGTGTTTTTCAACACCCTTGTTATGCCCAAATAACTCAATTTTAGTTTCATCAGTCCACAGCACCTTATTCCAAAATGAAGCTGGCTCATCCAAATGTGCTTTAGCATACCTCAAGCGGCTCTGTTTGTGCTGTGGGCAGAGAAAAGGCTTCCTCTGCATCACTCTCGCATACAGCATATCCTTGTGTAAAGTGCACGGAATGGTTGAACGATGCACAGTGACTCCATCTGCAGGTCTTTGGTGCTGGTCTGTGGGTTGACTCTGACTGTTCTCACCATTCGTCGCTTCTGTTTATCCAAGATTTTTCTTGGTCTGCCACTTCGAGCCTTAACTTGAACTGAGCCTGTGGTCTTCCATTTCCTTAATATGTTCCGAAATGTGGAAACAGACAGCTGAAATCTCTGAGACAGCTTTCTGTATCCTTCCCCTAAATCATGATGGTGAACAATCTTTGACTTCAGGTCATTTGGGAGTTGTTTTGAGACCCCCTTAAATACTCGTTTTAATAATTGGATTAACCTGTGTATGTAGGTCAGGGGTCACTGAGCTTACCAGGCCAATTTGAGTTCCAATAATTAGTTCTATAGGTTTTGGAATCAATACAATGACAATAACCAAATGTATACACCTGACTAATTTTGTTTAAACAATTATTGTGCACTTTCTGTAAATCCAATAAACTTCATTTCACTTCTCAAATATCACTGTGTGTGTCTCCTATATGATATATTTACCTGACATTTTGTATCCTAACAACCAACGATTTATACAGGAAATCATGATGATTAACAAAGGTTTCCCAAACTTTCGAATCCCACTGTATATCCAATCCCACCCTCTCCCCATGGGTATGGGATTTCACTTATTATACCCAATGGAGAGTCAAGGTACAGGAGGTGAGGAGGGAAACTAACTTTCAGGAGCCTACTCCATAACCACACCAGACAATACACAACAAAACTCACTCAAATCAGGCAGATGGCAAGCAAAAGCAAAGGAAAGAAAAAAAAAGGACAAAGAGCATTTCTACCGTATGAAGGTCTATTCATCTGAATTTCTTGGGAAGATCACTGATCATGGGCATTAAACCGAGGGGGGGGGGGGGGGGGAGGGTGTTATGTTCTAACCATTTTCATGTCCCCAGATTGCCCTGAGTAACGTTAGGTCTTGAATTTCTTTGGTCGGGGTGTTGGCTGGCCTCTAGATCAGGTTTCAACAACTGTGATAAATCATTCCAAAATGTGAACACACATCACTCAACATGCTTCAAAATCATATTGGTGGGGTTCGCTTATTGGCATCCAGACATTTTAGCACTCACATGGATGACAGCTTCTGCATTTCTAGCTGTTTGAGAATTATAACCCCAGTACAGTCTCTGGATAACTCTAGAGTATTAGCAATTGTTTTAAGGAAGCACATAAATTAGGCAGGAAGTTCCGGTTCTGGCGCCTGTATGTAAGGAGGGTGAGAGAGGAGCTCCGCTGTGAGAATCAGCCCCACTAGCCATATCTGCCACTAAAATTCCTTCTGATCTTTGAAAACCGCAGGACAAGGTGGAGGAACAACCACAGAGACCCCAGAGCAATTGGAGGCACATGGATCGCTACTTGCTGCGATCCCAGAACAAGCGGGGAGAGTGCCACGCTGACTCCAAGATGCCTGCTGCAGAGAACAGGCATGGGGACAGCCATTCAGCTGCACCCATGTGGAACGAAGAACCCCGGCAGAGACGTGAGAGGGATAGTGAGCCAGACAGTGAGTCAGAAGCCACAGTGGGTGGTACAGAGATCAATATGAATAGACTGGTAGAGGCAGTAGTCAGGAAGCTGGCACCCAGATTAAAATGCATGATTCAGTAGGTGGTGACGCAGTCAAGAAGCTGCAAAAAGACGTAATAGCTCATACCTCACATATTAAAACAGGCTGAATAGTGCATCTTTAATATAGAGGATGATAGAGCTCAATCTCAAGCAAAGATCCACAAGCTAGAGTTATAAAATGCTGCTATCTTTGCAAGATAAGTTGCAGGACTTAGAGAATAGATCGTAAAGGAGCAATGTCGGGATCATAGGCCTTCCTGAATCCCATATTGCAGCCACCTTATAACACCATTGTTCCACAGCGATCCCACAGCTCCTGAGTCTTCCAAGCACCTGCAAAGTGGAGAGAGTTCATAGAGTGGGTGCCCAATACACAATGCATGGAGAGGAAGTGGCAATTTGCTCTGCAGTTCCCAGCAGTTTTGCACCTTACTGATCACTGTGTTAAACATCATATTTTTAAATCACCTGAGGGGCTGAGAAGTTTCTCTCACAACACACAGAAAAATATTACTGGATTACAAGGGATCACAGAGGGAGCTGAATTTATGGACTGAGGTACAGATAGCTAATAGCTATCTCCTTTACTATCACACTTGATTATCTGTCCTAATGTTGTTCCATACACTGGGTGTTGACATTCATCTTATAAGTAATCTTTTCTAGTGGCTAGCCAGGCCTTAACTGTCATCTTAATTTTACTGAAGTATTCTATATGTCTCAGTAGAGGGAAAACGTGAAGTCACCTGCTATGCAAAAATTTATATTCCTTAATGAGGGGAAGAGACACATTAGGAGCGGCTCCATCGCCAATAGCTTTCAGAAATTCTATTCCAAATTATATAACCTTGATACGCCTGGTGATAAAATGGGGAAGGATCATTTGAAAGAGGCAATTCGAGAATATATACAAGCAGCTGATCTCCCTAAATTAGACACTGACGCGACAGAGGAACTTGAACTGCCCATCTCAGAACAGGAGATTAAAAGTGTTATAGCAAGCATCAAAATAGGCAAAGCACCAGGCCCAGACGGATTCCCAGTGGAATATTATAAAAAATATAAAGATATCTTGGCCCCATATCTGTGTAAGCTATATAACGCATTGGCAGAAGGTAAACCTGAAGTACAATTCCCAGCACAGACCCTAGAATCACACATAGCAGTAATATTAAAGCCTAACAAAGATCCTTCGACATGTGGTAGCTATAGGCCGATTTCGCTTTTAAATCTGGACCTAAAAATATTTTCCAAAATATTAGCCAACAGAATAGCCCCCTATATGAATCAGTTGATACATTGGGACCAAGTCGGATTCATTCCAAATAGAGAGGCAAGAGACAACACTATTAGAACCCTGGATCTGGTCCAGCTCATCCGGTCGCGTAACATCCCTGGCATGCTCTTATCCACTGATGCTGAAAAGGCATTTGACCGGGTGGGCTGGGACTGGATAAAGGCTGTCTTGCAACACACGAATATGGGTCCGAGAATATTGGCAGCAATAGGGGCCTTATACACTAAGCCATCAGCGCGTATCAAGGTTAATGGAACTCTGTCTGACCCTTTATATATAAAAAATGGCACTAGACAGGGATGCCCGCTTTCACCGTTAGTTTTTGCCTTGGCTCTGGAGCCGTTCCTATGCCAGGTCAGGAGGTCTAGAGACATAAAGGGTTTTGAGATAGGGGACATAGAGCATAAAGTGGCCGCATACGCGGACGACTTGTTATTCTATATTAAGAACCCTACAACAACACTCCCTAACCTTTTAAAGGAATTTAGAAGATATGCGTATGTCTCCTCTTTCAAGATAAACCTAGATAAATGTGAAGCGTATAATGTAAATCTCCCTGAAACCACTAAATTACAACTAGAACGGGCCTTCCCCTTTAGATGGAGTAAAAAATCTATAAAGTACTTGGGCACAAATATTTCAAACTCCATGAGCGAGGTATTTGCTCTGAATTTCCCGCCAATCTTAAGAACACTAACAGAGGACCTGAAAAAATGGGACTTACCACAGTTGTCATGGTTGGGGCGCATAGCGGTAATAAAGATGAATGCGATGCCTAGACTGCTATATCTTTTTCAGACCCTCCCGATCCCTATGCCAAATTCATTTCTCCGAAAAGTCCAATTAACTTTTAACAGATACATTTGGAGGCACAAACCCCCTAGATTAAAGAGAGATATACTATACTGTACTAAGCAATCAGGAGGACTAGCGGTACCTAATGTCTCATTATACTATCATGCCGCAGTCTTAGTTAGAGCTGTAGACTGGAGTAGACACATAAATTGCAAACAATGGACAAAGCTAGAACAGGACTTATCTCCACTTCCATTAACAGACCTATTATGGATAGCTTCTCCAGACACTCATAGGTGGCCTTGTCCCCCCTTATGCACGAATACCTTTAAAAGTCTTAACAAACTTAGGCACTTGACTGAAATTTCCCCCTGGCCATCCCCCTTGCTTCCACTAATGGTGAATCCGGACATACCGGTAATCCCTACTTCCTGCCGCCATCACGCAGAGGAAAGTAGAGGTCTTACACTCTCCTCATTTCAGACACAGGGGGAGTGGACATCTCTTGAATGCCTCAAGGAGAAATTTCCTCGGCTTAATTTAAACTGGTGGAACTTATATCAGATACGCTACTATCTGAGGCGCCTAAAGATAAAACCTGACATGACAAGGCCACCTACGACTTTTGAACAATTATGTACAGGAAGAGAACCAATGAGGAAGACCCTCTCCATGATTTATGCTCTCCTGATTGACCAGTCTGTCCCAAACATGACCTTTCTGGAAAAATGGGAATTGGAATTGGGAATCTCTCTCTCTCCCTCGCAAAGAAAAAAAATCTGCATTTTCACCCATAAGACATCTTTAGCTACGAGAATTCAAGAAATTAATTATAAAATATTGACCTTCTGGTATCTAACCCCAGCTAGACTCCAAACTTTTTTCCCAGACAGTAACCCTAACTGCTGGAGATGTGGGAGACAGAGGGGCACGCTCCTTCACATATTATGGAATTGTCCCAAACTGACAACATTTTGGAAAGGAGTTGAAAGATTATTGGGGGAGGTTATTGAGGGAGAGATTCCTTTTACTGCGGAATTTTATCTATTACACCATAACGACTGGTCAATCAGAAGATATAAAAAATCAATCACAAGACACATTCTTAATGCGGCCAAATGTATCATAGTGAGAAACTGGAAACATACTATGGCCCCTGATATGAAAGAACTAATTGAGGAGATAGATTTGGTTTACTCAATGGAAAATCTAGCCCATGTAGCGCAAAACAGAACAGAAACATTTAAGAAAACCTGGAGATGCTGGTCTCAGTTCAGGGAGTCGGAGGGATTTGAAGCAGTGGTACTAGGGGAGGAACGTGGATGAAGGATGTAACACTCAGGTACATACTCTGGTGGTTGATGGCATAATTATAAAAGCCAGCAGTGGCCTCCTTGAGGATAAAGCTAATACTAAAGAATGTGCCTTAATTACCCCTAGATGCATTCTATAAACAGTGCCGTAACATACACCAGTATTCAGGATGCATCTATAAAGGAATAATGTGGTCTAGATGTTTTGTGGTTCAAATGTTGTTTTAGTCATATAATCTTATGAGCACTTACCTTATAATGTGAACAGTCAACTTCTTAAAGATAATTGAATAAATAAAACCTGGAGGTGTGTATAAGAATATCAGAGTCTAATACAATACTGCAACTCCAGACCTAGCATAGCTATGTATAGGGATCTAGACGTTGTCAGATTGCATTGTGAGTTATGTATTTCATATATGTGTGATTTTTGAACAAAGTCCTGCTACGGTATGCTCTCGCTTATTGTTGTTCAAATACATTATGACAAATAAAGATTATTCAAAAAAAAATTTATATTCCTAGGTTTTATTTTCTGTTCTTTTTTAATGATATCTTTCAAATTACCAGATTTTTTGGACTGTAAGACGCTCCTGACCATAAGACACACCTAGGTTTAGAGGACAAAAAACAGGGGAAAAAATATATACTAAACCTGGTGCATCCATGGTGAAGGGTCATTTTGTAGATTATGCCCCCTTTATACTTCATGCCCCCTTGTACCTCTTGTGTCTCCCTGTGTCCTTCTCCGTTCCCCATGTGTCCCCATGTCCTCTGTTTGTCCCCGTGTCCTCCTCTGCATGGGCACAGTACAAGGAGTCCTCGACATTGCGGGGTGTTGGAAGTTCATATTGCCAGGCATTCACAAGTCAGGAACTCCCTGCATTTGGACTATAAGATGCAGTCACTTTTTCCCCCACTTTGGGGGAGAAAAAGTGAGTCTTATAGTGCAAAAAATACAGTATATGCATTGCATCAGTTATAACACAATGGATATTATTTTGCTGGGGGGCTGTTATAGGGAAAGAAGAGTCGGGTGGAGGGTTCTCTGCGGTCTACGCTATCCATGGATAAAGTTTATATGTGATACAAGCCAGATTCTGATATCACTTTACCAATTGAAATGTTGCTGCGTGTGATTACATGGAATTTGAAGGGGCTTTGTACCCCAGAAAAGAGAGCGCAAATATCAGACAACTGAACTGGTCACATGCTGATGTGGCCCTGTTACAGGAAACACAGCTCTGCCGGAATCATGCTAAATTATTGAAGAAGGGGTGTGTAGGTTATGTATCTTTCAACTTCCTGAGCAGTATGGACGAGCTCAGCTCGTCCTTTACCGCCGGTGGGGATAGCATGGCCCAGGGAGATTTTTTTTTTTTTAAACTTTTTGTACATCATGTAGCTAGCACTTGGCTAGCTACATGTGTTGATCGATTGCCACCGCTCTGCCCCCACCCCCGATCGCCGCCGATCGTGGCGTTATACGTACCCCATGCCACATCCCGCACTGGCGCAGCCTCTTCCATCACCACCAGGCATCGCTATGGCGAGGATCGGGACTGTGCATGACATCCATGACGTCAGACGTCATGTCCGATCATTGCCATAGCGACGGCTGAAGCTGAATGAAGAAGTTACAGCTCTCGCAGGATCCCCGAGCGGTAAATATAGCCGGTGCACCGGGCAATCAGGGGACACATGTAGCTAGCCTAGTGCTAGCTCCATGATTTAAAACAAGTTTTTGTTTTCAAAATAGCCCTCCTGCGGATCAAAGTCTGCAACAATTGAACGCCAGGGAGGTTAACTGGCAACTCAAAGGAAAGCAGGTGTAGTGACCCTGATCCTTAAGAGGCTGGTTCATCAAGTTGTTGACTCCAAAATTGACACAGCTGGGAAGTGGGTCAGAGTCCGGCTTAAACAGGTTTCTGAAGTGATTGATGCTTACAATATCTCTGCCCCAAATGAAGATAATATGCAATTTTTGAGGGAATTAGAGATAAAAAAAAACACAAGTTCTTTAACAGAGAAAACTATAGTTGGGGAGTGATTATAATGCAGCACTTGATGTACTTGATGTACTTGAGGACAGGACTAAAACGCCACATGCAAACCATATCTACAAAAGAAAGGCACAGCAATTTAGCTGTTTTATACACGAGATGCATCTGGTAGATTCCTGGAGGGCACTCCATCCTTACAAGCAGCAGTATCCATATTACTCCTCATCCCAAGACATGTGGTCATGTCACGTGATTATATTTTACTATCCCAAGCGCTTGTTTGAAACAGAAATCTGAGATTGGTTATATGATCCTATTGGATCATTCGCCAGCGATTGTAGATAAATCAGAACTTACGCCTAGTGGCACTGTTATATTATGGTCTTTTTCCAGTCAGTTTTATGATGAGTTCTATGGGATTTTGAAGCAATGGTGGATGGAGTATTCGCAAAATAATACAGATCATATTCATGGCCACTTTTTATTCTGGGAGGCTGCGAAGCCTGTAATTCTGGGGGGGAAATCATATATTGCTCATAAAAAACAAACATATGCAGTGTATGGAGGAAGCTGGTCACGTCAGAGAAGCAGGACGACAACATCAGTTAAAATCTACAAATGAAACTAGATCAAATTGGATCAAATCCAAAGCAGAAGTCGATAAGTGGTCTAGAGCCAAGGATAAATTGTCATTGTCTTACAAAATACTAGGATGCATAACTGAGGCGCTTGGTTCTTCTACTGACCCTATATGCTATTACTCCATTGTTATTGCCTGATGAAGCGGGATTAAACCTGCGAAACGCATTGCACTTTTGGAGTATTGCAAATAAATTGTTGTTTACTATAAACCAACAATTTTTGGTGTCTTCTTGGAGGAGGTAAGTCCATCACTACCTCCTCTTTTTAAACTGTTTTTAAATGTTTTATACTAAGCTGGTGCCTCTTTTATACATCCTAGTATATTATCTAGTCCACCCTTGGTGGAGGGGTGTTGCCCCATCTTTCCGATTTACAGAGAGCGACTTCTTAACCTGAGTGGGGTCAAGTCTAATCTCCCCACCTAACATTGCAGTGGTTGCCTTTGTGGCAACCCTGGTTTGTGAGTATTACTTCTTCGTGATTGCCTATAATCAAGTGTCAAAACGTACTAAACTATATTGGGCTCTTGGTGTCCTTTTCTTTGTATAGTCTTACAAAAGCTTTCAGTTTAATATATTTGGAAACAAATGGCCAAACTGTTGAGTAACGAAGCCAGGTGTTCCAGAGGATATAATAACATAACAGCGCTAAAGGATGAGGCAGATAACCTTACACATGACCAATAACCTATTGATAGTTTCCGGATATTTTATTCCACACTATACACAGAAACCGTGAAAAATCCTGATTAAGGGAAAATCGCGCAGATATTACGAGAAGCAAAACTTCATTTGTCAACAGAGAAAGATCTTACTATATTAAATGTGGTAGTGACACAGGAAGAGATCACAGACACAATTACTAGTCTTATAATGGTAAAGCTCCAGGACCTGACAGCTTAAGTGTGGAATACTCTAAAATCCTAAAATTAGTTATAGCCCCAAGTTTGGCACTGGTACTTAATAGTATATTACAAACGAGCCAACTACCTTCAGCTGCTAATAATTCCTACATTAAAGCGTTACCCAAACAAGGAAAGAACTTGCTCTATACTGAAGCCTACAGACTCATATCAGATAAAAATAGCTACAGAGTTAAATACCTGGGTATATAAGTTTCAAGGGGCCCCTTCTCTATTTATGCACTGATTTATCCTCCTTTGATTCAAAAACATAAACAACAATTGAAAAATTGGGAGCACCTACCTATTTATATTATGGGCAGGGTGTCCTTGGTTTGTTCTTTGACATTTGGGAAACTTTTGTATATACTTCAAACGATCCCCTTGCTTTTAAAGCATAGTGATGTTAAGGACATAGAAAGGCCAGTTTTACAATATACACCTGGAACAGTCTTTCACTGAACCCTGGTCACTTTCTCTTCTGTTACATACCAAGTATAGCTTACTACCTAGTCAATTTAAAATTAGTGGAATACTTCAGGACACTTGGGTTGCATGGAAAGAGATACAAAGAGATAAATAAATTGTTTTGATTGTCAACACAAGTGTCCAAATATATACTATTTTGGGGACACCCTGGCTTCCTGGCCAGTTTATCTCATGAAGGGTTTGGGATTTGGGAAGACAAGGTCTCAAGAAATTGAGCCAACTATTTCAATTACATGACCACAGATGGAAAACATTTGGTGAGGAATGAGTATAATCTGCCTAAACATAATTACCTATACTATGATAAGGTGAGATCCTATGTCTGAGCTACTTTTAAATATTTAACTAACGAAATGACTCTTAATGATTTAGACACCTACCTAGCTTCTAGACCATGTTGGCTTCCTCTGTCTGTTATAGAAAGTAGTCTCTTGAATAAGACAAGCAAAAATGTTGCATTAGGGAACTTTACATCTTGGCAAAAAGACATTGCAGATGAGGATCTATCACATAATATCATCAATGGAAATCGGCAATACATTACAAATGAGACATGGAGAGAATCACATTTTAAAGTCAATGGAAATCAAACCTAAAAAAGCCAGATACTTACCTAAGGAGAAGGAAGACTGAGTTCTATAGAGCCTTTCTGCTCCTCTCTCACTTCCCGTGTTGCATTGGCAGCTCCCCGATTTGATTCCCCCGTCTCGGGGGACTATGGAAGCCTTCGGGAGCCGAGTCCTCACAAAGGCAGGCGGCTCCATACTGCGCATGCACAAGTGTGCGAGAGAGGGCGCTCGCGCATGTGCAGTATGGAGCGGCCCATCTTTGGGAGCACTTGGGCTCCCGAAGACTTCAAAAGTCCCCTGTGGTGGGGCATTAGAGCAGTTTTTGACCAAATTGGTTGATTAAAGCTCCCGGGGATCCATCGCTGGAACGTGAACCGAAAGTGGAGTTGGGAGGCTTTATAGGACCCAGTGCCTCCCCCCTTTTAGGTAAGTATCTGGCTTTTTTATTAGGTTTGATTCCCATTGACTTTAAAACAATACATAGGTCCAAGTATGGATTTGATCTAAAATATTTGCAGCCTCTGGAGAACTATAGGCTGTTTTGGCCAAAGTGTCAACACCCACAAGCCGGACTTTGTGATTGTTTGTGGGACTGTAACATTTTCGCTACTTACTGGAATGATGTTCAACAATACATTAAGTGAGTGAGTCGGAAGGATATACCACTAACTCCTCAAATGCTACTTTTCCATTACATGGAATCATCTCATATATAAGGACTGGACTATGAAAGCAGTACTTCCCATCTGTCGCCTTTTTGTCACATTGTTTTGGCAGCCGCAAAAAAAGGTTCTATATAATAAGTGGATCTATCCCTCAACACTGGCTATATGGGATCTACAACAGGAGTTGCTACCAGGGCTGTGGAGTCGGAGTCGGGCAATTTTGGGTGCCTGGAGTCGGAAAAAAATGCACCGACTCCGACTCCTAATGAATTTAAACTATAATTAAAATAGAAAATATGATAAAATGTTCTATTTCTCAAATAATAGTCATCATAAATAATTTATACATACAGTAATAGCTGTGCTTAATCCACAAAAATGAAGTAAACCAATCAAAATGAATGACTTGTGCTGTTTCAATAAAGCAGTCCCCGTATTTTTTAAGTCAGATATATACATCTGATTGTGACTGTATACTGTATATGATGTGGAATCTCTTATACATGTTACGGCCAGAACCCGAAGTGTGGCCACTTCGCGTTCTGGCCAGCCACTTCGGGTTCTGGCCGGCCAATGTGCGAAGTGGCCGCAGCGGAGCGGCCAATGTCAGAAATGTAATTACTACACTAAGCTACAGTGTATTTTACGGCCGTCTCGCTGCGGCCAAATGTATAACAACTTGCTTAATTTCATTAAATATAGCCGGCGGCAATGTAATAGATGAAGCCGCCGGCTTTCGCACTGCCGGCTATATTTATTGAAATTAAGCAAGTTGTTATACATTTGGCCGCAGCGAGACGGCCGTAAAATACACTGTAGCTTAGTGTAGTAATTACATTTCTGACATTGGCCGCTCCGCTGCGGCCACTTCGCATATTGGCCGGCCAGAACCCGAAGTGGCTGGCCAGAACGCGAAGTGGCCACACTTCGGGTTCTGGCCGTAACATATATATTAAATAACATCTATGCTGTAAGAATAAAGCCTGATGTGTAGCCGTGTCACTATAGAGATGGTCAATGAGATGGAAATAATTCTGCATTGATTCTGATTTATGAAAATGTAAAAGTACGCACTCTCTTTGCTCATGAAATCAAATAATTTGATATGTTGTTAAAATTTGGTTTGGTGACTACGAATTAAATGGTACCTGAGAGGGATGAAAAGAAAAGTTTTATACATACCTGGGGCTTCTTCCAGCCCCCTTCAGGCTAATCAGTCCCTCACTGTCCACCTCCACCACCTGGATCTTCTGCTATGAGTCCTGGTAATTCAGCCAGTCAGCTCAGTCTGACTGCATGCCGCTTCCACAGCCAGGAGTGTTCTGCGCTGCGCAATGGTGCTGCGCAGGTGTAGTACGCTCCCGGCGGCGGAGTGTATACATGAGCACTACGCCAGACTGGCTCAAGTACCTGGACTCATAGCAGAAGATCCAGGTGGCGGAGGAGGACAGCGAGGGACTGATTAGCCTGGAGGGGGCTGGAGGAAGCCCCAGGTATGTATAAAACTTTAATTTCATCTGTCTCAGGTTTACTTTGCTACACAGTAGTATGCACTCTCCACAGAGCTGCAGGGAATCCACTGAGAATGCTGTGCACATTGAACACAGAGGTGCTGTCTATCACCCATAAACCTGGTTCAGATTGTGCATGAAGAATGTGTAATAGAGCAGTGTTTCTCAACATTTTATCGGTGTGTACCCCTTTTAAAACCCTGTACTCACCAAAGTACCCCCTAGCATAATAAACATTGCCACAAGTACCCCTTGACAAATATATATTGATCGTAGTACATTATAATTGGTTCTAAACCATTTCCAAGCCTTTACTATTGCTTTTAATTAGCTAAAATACTAATTTGGGGTTGGTTAAAATAAGATTTACCATTTTCTAAAACTCTAAATTTGTTATTCTTGGTTAAGTACATCAAGCCCGAGTACCCCCTGGAACCATCAGAAGTACCCCCTGGGGAACGCGTACCACACGTTGAGAACCTAGGTAATAGAGGAAGAATCGCCTCATTCTCCTGCAGAGTACCTGCACATCACTCTTACATGTACCCACAGTTACATTGCCTAAGGCCTGATAGAAGTTCTTTGTTCCGGTCTGTACCTTTTACAAATACTCTTACCAAGGACTAGTTTTAGTCTATGACTAAAGGGAATAAACATGGCAGTCTACATATCCTTTTCACTTCAGTAGCCTTTTAACATTCCTAAGCATTGGCAGTTAAGAGACGAATTTCATGTTACATACTTTCAATCAACAAGATTGTAATATGCAAATTAGAGGAGTCGGAGACGAGGAGTCGGAGTCGGTGGAATCCTAAACTGAGGAGTCGGAGTCGGTGGATTTTTGTACGACTTCACAGCCCTGGTTGTTATTGTTACATCTTTTTACTCTGGATAAAATAAACACCTTGAAACATAAAGAGAAACATGAAAAATCCTTTTTCAAGAAATGAAAAGGTTCTATTGAAACTACATTTAGACAAACAGAGATACAAAATATAGTAGAGCATTTTGCTATACTACCTGGTATGCAACAAATGATCTCCTGAACACATTGGGTAAACTGAAATTGGTGAAAGGTTTATGCTCTTGGTTCTGAGCATATGATGTAAGACAGCAGAGAGGGTACTGATGGTGGTAGGGGATAGAGGAGGTCCTCTGTTGGGGGTGGGGAGGGAAGTTAAAGTTACTTGTTATATACGTATCTGACTGGAAAAGCATGATAAAGGCGGATCAGCTACTTTGTTCCGGTATTGAATTGCACTGTAAATGTTCTAACATGTAACTAAAATAAAAAAACATTTGTAAAAAAAAAAATAATTAGGCAATAGTTTAGAGAAAGTGAAATTTCACTTATAAAAAATTCCATGGTCTGGATCCCATCTAATTTACATCTGGAGAATTATAAATAAGCATTTAAACTCTAGAGAGGATGGGCAGTTAGGGCACCTAACTTGTATACCACCCTTTAATTGTAATATAAACCCCAGAAATGCCGGAGATAGGCAATGAGGACCATCAGGGTCAAATTTGTACTCTTTTCCGCCCAAGGCCACTGTCATTAGCCGCCCCCTTCGGTATTGGTAGCGAGATGACCCCTCCGCCCTCCCCTCCTGTGCAGTATAGGTAGCCAGATGACCCCTCCCCCCTTTCCCTCCAGTATAGGTAGCCAGATGGCTCTTTTAATCCCTCCTTTTCCCATCCCCCTTTCAGTATAGGTAGCCAGCTCACCTTTGCACTGCAGCAGCCATCAGAATCACTCATTTCTCCACTCGTCTCCAGTGCAGAAGCTTCCTCTTCCTTTCCATGCTGCCCAAGTCCATAGCCGCTGGCCACAATGCACACATGCACAGAGTGCAAGGTGGCTGCTGCAGAGGCAGCTAGGGGCAGAGTACTGCAGTCAGGCGCTCGCCTGATCTAACTGCATTGCAGCATTTTCAAGCTTGCACCAGTTTACCTTGCTGCTTTGGTGCCCTTGCTCCTGTGGTGCCCAAGGCCATGGCCTAGGTGGCCTTGGCCTAAATCCGGCCCTGAGGTCCATCAAAAGTACTTGACATTTCTAACTGCATAAACAAAGAGAAAAACACTGTTTTCTGTTTGTTGCTCTTGCTTTCCAACAGAAAAAAAAAACGGTTAGATACATTTACCAGCCTTGCTAGCAGAACGGGAAGTGTGAGAGAATTTCCAAGATGGAAACTCAGACTGCAATAAAAAACAAGCATTGTTCCGGCCACTTTCCTCGCTTTCTAGAACTCTTTTTTTTCCCCCCGAAGAAACCTGCAAGACTGTCAGTGTGAGCTGACTGGTTTGCAAGTAACATCCAATACAGCACAGTGTGAAGCTTTTCCTGTGATGGAAACAGACACATTCTATGCAGATGTTGAGCAAATAGGCTGATAGGGAGGAAGAAGCGGTTTCTTGGAAACAGAAGGAGGAGGTCAATAATGTGGGAACAGATTGTTGCTTGCTGCGTGTTTATAAAAATCACAAGGCTTGAGAAAGAGTCTACAAGGCATAACAGACAAGAATAGGAGAAAAGTTATTCATCTGTTGATACCCAGTGAGAAAAAACTAAAGTGTATTGTAAGCAACAACAGCTCTGAAATAATCTGAAATAATAAACTGAGGCTGGCTAAAAGAAAAATGATACAGACTGAGACTGCTAAATCTGTTTATAAAACAATATTTTTTTTTTAATGGGACAAGCCTTTTAAAGAGAACCTGAGATGAGAGGGATATGGAGGCTGCTATATTTATTTCCTTGTAAATGATGCCAGTTACCTGGCAGACCTTTTAATCTTCTGGCCTACGTAGTGTCTGAGTCAAAACAACTGAAACAAGCAAATGGCTAATTCAGGAAAATCTGAGTCAGCTGAGTCAGATTACCTGATCTGCATGTGCTTGTTTAGGGTCTATGGCTAAAAGTTTTAGAAACAAAGGATCAGGAGGACTGCCAGGCAACTGGTATTGTTTAAAAGGAAATACCGTATTTTTCAGAATATAAGACTCACTTTTTCTTCCCCAAAACTAGGGGGAAAAAGTGGGAGCATCTTATATTCTAAAGGTACGGTTTTGGGTGCCGGAATATACTTACCAGATCCTGACGCCGCGCTCCTGTCCTTCGTCTGCGGTAATCCGAGGCTGCACGATCATCCAGATTCAGGTCTTCTGTATCATGAGGCTGCCCACTCATCAAGGATCCTGCTCTTCAGTGCCCCATCCGCCGCGCTCCTCATTGCTGCAGTCTCGGTATATAGACTGCAGCCTTCCGGTGACCGCGTGAGTCTGCCGATACCCTTCCTAGTTACAGCGTCACAGGCACTTCCTGGTTACAGTGCCTCAACTGTGTGACCCGCAGTGTACGTGCATCTGACATTACCTGTGCTGTAACCAGAAAGTGCCTATGACGCTGTAACTAGGAAGGGTATCAGCAGACTCATGCGTACACCAGAAGGCTGCAGTCTATATACCGAGACTGCAACCCTCAGGTGTATGCGTGAGTCTGCCGATACCCTTCCTAGTCACAGCGTCATAGGCACTTCCTGGTTACAGTGCCTCATCTGTGTGACCCCGCAGTGCACGTGCGTCTGACATCACCTGTGCTGTAACCAGGAAGTGCCTATGACGCTGTAACTAGGAAGAGTATCGGCAGAGGCACGTATACACCGGAAGGCTGCAGTCTATTATATTCGGAGACTGCAGTGATGAGGAGGATCCTTGATGCGTGGGCAGCCTCGTGATGCAGAAGACCTGAACCTGGATGATCGGGCAGCCTCAGTTACCGCAGATGGAGCACAGGAGCGTGGCGGCAGGATCAGGTGAGATGCAGCAAGGGTTAGTTAGTGAAGTGTAGTCGTGTAGTTGGTGGGGGCAGCAGAGGTTAGTTAGTGAAATGTAGTGTAGTGTAGTGTAGTTGGAGGCAGAAGAGGTTAGTTAGTGAAGTGCAGTGTAGTGTAGTTGGTGGGGGCTGCAGAGGTTAGTTAATAGTGAAGTTTAGTGTAGTGTAGTTGGTGGGGGCAGCAGAGGTTAGTTAGTGAAGTGTAGTGTAGTTGGTGGGGGCAGCAGAGGTTAGTTAGTGAAGTGTAGTGTAGTGAAATGTAGTTGCTGGGGGCGGAAAGGGTTAGTTAGTGAAGTGTAGTATAGCTGGCCAATGTATCTTAGATAGAGACACTTTAGAGGGGAGTAGGTCCATAAGATGCCCCTGCACCAAAGACGCAGCTAGGTTTAGTTAATTTTTTCCCCAGATTTTTGCCCTCTAAAACTAGGTGCATTTTATATGCCAGAGCGTCTTATATTCTGAAAAATACGGTATATACGGCAACCTTCATACCAATCTCACCTCAGGTTAACTTTGAAGCAGACCTTTCTTTCAGTATGAGCATGAAAAATTTGTGAAAATTTGTAAAATTGTTTTTACTTCAGGTTTTCAGGACAATGGACAATGTCCAGCATTCTACAGACTTTTTGAAAAATATGGATTTGAATAAAAATAGACATTTCCTCATTCTCTCTTGTCTCGAAAGCATTGGAGCAAAAACTCTCATCAATTCACATCTTTGCAAAAACAATAAGATATAAAATCTCCATAATCAGTCATCACTGGTTATCTCAAGTTAAAACTAAGTGTCTGAATTCTTGGTAGATCTAGATATGTTGCCTACAGAAAAATTACTCAAAAGTTAAATTTTCTTTAAAATTTGTGCTACCCCATCTATATTGTAACTATATTTTAACTGCTTATACTGTACATAATTCGTTAGACAACAAGGCTGGGGCAGTGGCATAGCAATGGGGATGCAGAGGTTGCGATCGCACCGGGACCACTGGACTAGAGGGGCCCACTTAGGGTCCTCCTTCATCCATCCTTTTAGCTTTTCATTGATGTTTTGCTGATAATGATCACTTCTACAGTATATGTGCATTGAATAGTAGTATCATCAACAAATGGCTTCCCTCCTCTGATTACACTTCTTACACTTTAGATGCCCTTGGCCAGTTTTTGGCCACCATATGAATGAAGTGCTTGGGGGCCTCATCCAAAATTAGAACTGGGACCCCTAGCTCCCTAGCTATACCACTGGCTGCAGGCAGGGCCGGCCTTAGGTTTCACAGCGCCCTGAGCAAAAACTGATTTTTGCGCGCCCCCCCCCCCCTTCATCCTTTTCCCACCTGCATATACACGCACGCACACACACACAGGCCCATATGCAATTCCCCTTTTCTCCTGAGATATCTCCTAGAACAGTGGTCCCCAACCTTTTTGATGTCGTGACACATCATGCCAAATGCTCAGATCTCTGTGACGTATATATAATAGAAAAATACTATTAATAACCACGAACCACGAATGGATGGAAAGAGTGCATTATCATGAATACACTTAAAAATGAAGGCTAGAACCTTTCAGGAATATTAATAAAAACAAATCAGTGGGACAGTTAGAATGATAGCACAGTACTGACAATTTTGCACCACGCATTATAGCTGCAGTGCGCCCCCTCACCCCCCCCTCCAAAATGCCCTCAGACTCAGTATAGATAGGTAGCCAGGTATAGGTGCCCCCAGTATAGGATCTCATGTATAGGTGCCCTCAATATAGGTTGCCAAGCATAGGTGCCCCCAGTATAGGAAGTCAGTTGAAGGTCTCCATCCCCCCCATAGGTAGCCAAGCGTAGGTGCCTCCAGTATAGGTAGCCAGGAGTAAGTACCCTCCCTCAGTATAGGTAGCCAGCTATAGGTGTCCCCAGTATAGGAAGTCAGGTGTTGGAGCCCTCAGTATAGGTAGCCAGCTATAGGTGTCCCCAGTATAGGAAGTCAGGTGTTGGAGCCCTCAGTATAGGTAGCCAGCTATAGGTGCCCTCAGGATAGGAAATCAGATGTAGGTGCCCTCAGTATAGGCAACCAGCTATAGGCGCCCCCTTGGAAGCTGGCGCCCTGAGCGACCGCTCCGGTCGCTCATATCAAAGGCCGGCTATGGCTGCAGGCATATGAGCAGGTTTACTGTCCTTGGCCTGCTCCTCCTCCTCCATAGCTCATCCACTGCTCTTTTGTACATGTCTGTGTAATGATGTCACTCCACCCACCGCTACAGCAAAGTATTAGAAAAGTAAAGAAATTACTAGAACTCCTCACCCACTTCTAAAATACAAAGTAAGGTGCTATGGCTGGCAAGCCTAGTCCGAAGAGCACAGCAAGATTGGATACTGTGGTTTTCATACATCTGCAAAATAGCTGTCCTTGCGCTCACACTGCCTGATTTCTTAAACACCAGGGAGTCAAACTCAGTACACACCTGGATTGAACAGGGGCAAGAGTACAAAGCGGTAGAAGAAGATTTTATTTGGAGTATCATAGCCAATAATCACGATTATTAGCTATGACACTGCTAATAAAGCTAAAATTGCAAACTCCAAGTGGAGACCTCGTTGTGTTCATACATCTGGCCTGTAGATGTCACTGATTTACTTGTATTACTGCACAAGATTATCTAGACTGTTGTGGGTAGTTGGCTCCTGTTCTGGTTAGCTAGGAATACAGAGAGAAGAAACTGCTTATGTAGAATCCTAAAACGTAAACATAGCTTCAGTTATCCTGAACACAACAAATTACACTACTGAACAGAACAAATTGTCAGTGGATGGCTCTAGCACTACAACAGCCTGCACCTTTTCTTCCATACCTGGGTGAGCTTCCAATGCACTTCACTGCTTGGATTCAAATGTTTGACAATTACGTACCTGCTGCAAACGAGACTGTCTTACTTCATGCACTACATTCTCTGAGCCACTAAAGAATAAAGACAAGCGTAAGTGCCCAATACATTTAGTTTCCACTTTAATGTAATGGGCTGAATAACTGAGCAATAGGGAAAAATCACCATCTCAATTAGCATTATCTCATTTTGACCCCAGCAATGAAAGAATTACTGACCATTTTGTTATAACATTTTCATTGACAGTACGCTAACGCTTAATGTGTTTTTGTCATTTGTTCTGGTTTCTATTTTGGCCCAGATTTCAGGCAGGTTAGCTTTGAGGTAGAATATCATGTATCTCTGCTCTGCATTGCCTCCCCTATAAAAAGGTGAGTAAAAGTAAGCTCTGCTGGTGAACAAGCTCTAAATAATGAGGCTTACCAGCTGTCAGATTCCATTCTTGAGGATAGCATACACTATTAGATTTTTGTAATAGATTAGCCTTCAGATTTGATATTAATATTGAATCTAGCAAAACTTTTCTAAAAAGTAAGCTGTTTGGTAATTTGAACATTGATTGGTCCTGTCAATTCGTGTTTTGACGCACACCATGCTACCAGAGGTATTTGCCATTGATAAAAATATTTAAAAAAAAAACAGTAATTAATTTATACAGATCAGGAACTCAAACTGCAACTAAAACAGACAGCTGCTCTCCCAAAAAAGAAAAGAAATATAAAACATTTGTCTGGATGTGCAAACAATCCTGATAATAAGAGAATGCTGAAAAGCATGAAAGCTATGTTGTTGCAGGTACACCTTAACTAAATATCTTGAGTCTATTCTTAGTTCAGAAATGCTTTAAAATGGACCTGAACTTTTGCACAGGACAGAAGGAAACAAAGAAATGCACCCTGTATGTATTTAGAGTTTAGCCTGTCTAATTCCCCCTCATCTGTGACTAATCACCATCATAATTTGATCTCTCAGCTGTGTCAGCTCAGGAATCTCCTGTGTCACGGCAAAGCAGCTAATTTGTAAATGCAGTATGTTAACAATATGTATGCTTCCATGAGAGCATGAAGTAGACAAACTGTGGATTTATTGCAGGATTTGTATCAGCTGTAACAATGAAATGTTTTTCTTTAAATGTTATTATGCTGTCGCATATCTTTTAGAGCAGAGAGGAAGCCCTGATTTCAGGTCCTCTTTAAACATTATTTCTGCAGGTCAAAGTTGCACAACTTGAATGAGTAGTCGTGGAATAGGTGTAAACAGAACTTTGTAAATCTTCCATACACTTTAATGGGAATGCTAAACTGTGACTGGTTCTCTTTAAATATCCAACATGTATGTAAAAAAATGTTTGAAACGGCTGATCATTTGCATGACATTGCAGGAAGATGGTGTGATGAACTATTGTATTGATAGCTGTGCTTGCTGGGCAGCTCTGTCTTATTACTGCGCGGGTGATGTCAGGTATTCATAGAACTGATGGAGCCTGGAATTGGCGCTCCTCCTAACCCATGTCGCCCTGCAGCTGACAATGGATCAGTAACTTAACACAGCAGGCCGTAGCCCAGCAAGCAAGACTCCGGCAGTTCTTTAATGAGTCCCTGTGATTCCAAATTCATTCTCCAGACTCCCCTGAAGCATACTAATGCCACGCTGTTCATTCTCTCACTCTCTATTTACTTGTTTGCTACTTTTTGTGTTGCTATAGTAAACCAAAATTATGAATTATACATCCCCCTGATGTCTTCTGCTATTCCAAATAATCCAGAATTTTACCCAAACCAGATGTACAATCCTCTTTTCAAGCTCAGCTGCAGGAAAGACTTCAGCATTATTTGGGATAGAATAGTAGAAGCAGTGGAGTGTTGTACTGTTAGCCATCAGTAAAAGCAAGAAGTTTTGAATGAGTTTCTTCTGGCTAACGTAGAAGAAAAGCAGTGAGCTTTCGGTTATGAAGCCATCATCAGACTGATTCCAACTTATATACACTGGACATTAAAAAGGAGATACATTGTTCTGCAATAAATGTCATTGGATGCCTCAATTACAATATCAGGATGGTCTCATGGGGATGCTAGCTAATTTATGACCAAAAGATAAGCCCACTTGTTTGGTTAACCATCACATACCACAGACTCGGTGTGATAAGGAGACTTCGTAACACATTCAAATGTAGAATAGTAGTCAGAGCTTACTGCTGTCTGAGTACCTGTTGAGGAGAGTTCTCACTTCAGGGTTAGATGTTCTGTATTTTCTCACCTTACTATTTTTCACCTTAACAGTAAGGAGAGCTAATGGATGAGATACAACGATAAAGGCCCTTATTTAATTACCATTTTCTCCTAAATTCTCTAATGTTCTTCCAAGTGGTCACATGGTCATCTATGCCCAGAAAAGAAAAAGAAAAAGTTGGCTTTCTTGCTGTAAACATACACAAAGGATGTTCAATTTAAAACAAGGCTAAAAATCAATAACGCACACATATTGCACTATTGACCAGATCCTTCTGCTAAGCTATTTTAAACGCACTTAAGTTTAAGCACACTGACACTTTAACAGAACAGAATCATGTATATGTTGGAATTTCATTTTAGAGAACATTTTAGGCCTTAGGTAAGAAGCTTATTGAACGTTATGACAGATATCTTTAGCAGAATGAGCGACTGGGAAACAAGAAGGAAGCTTGATGGAAGTGTGTACTGATGATTCAGCAGCACCTGGGTGATCCTAGGGTGAAACAATGAACAAGAAGCAGGAGAGACATGACATTGCTAGGCAACCTTGGACCACTACGGAGGTTTTCTATAACTCGGTGTGATGCTAAAGATTGACAGTAAGCATGACGAGAGCATTAAAAGGCCAAGAAAAGAAGTCAGATAAATAAGACATAGGAGAGAAACTCAAGCCATTGAAGGCTAGTAATAATTCTAATGGCATTTAGCTGTATGCTCACAAAGAACAAAAAGATTGAGGCAGCTTGTTAACATCTGCCACTGACCCAGGCTCCCAAAGTCCAGATGGTCAATAGGAATAAACTAAATGTCCCCTCGTAAATTAATAAAAGAATGAGTTCTATCAGCAAGATCAGCTGTTTGGCCTGTTTATTATTGTGTTCTCTACTGTTTGAGTTTTGAAACTCTTTACTGAGTGCTGCGTTGTGGAGTGTCTTACCAGCTGCCCAGTCCTGTTATTGATTAAATAATACTGAACATTCATATCAACAAAATACACAGTTGCCATATTTTGGCTATTTGCCACAGTTTAAACACTAATTGCTGTTGCATATTCCAACATACCTTCTCAACAGCAGAATATTAAATCTGATAGACCAAACTACTTTAACAATTCCATGGATCTATCTGCAGGCAAAATCTTTGTGAGGCAAACTTGCGCTACTTGCGTGTTCGTGAGTAGGCGGAACGATGAGGGCCATTCGCGCCCGCCCTATACTTTTCTATAGTGCCATTTTTTGACCCTTCACCCCGAAAGTCAAGTGGGACAGGAAGGCCAATCAGACATGATCATCATCCAGGCCATCCCCCCCCCCCCCTTTCATAAAGGGCACGATCCCAGCGGCTATTTTAATACTGCATTAGAGAATGTAGGGAGAGGTACTGTTGCTGCAGATACAGGTAGAGGGGCTGTGAGAGATAGGCTGTTTGTTTGATATTGTGCTGTGTAGCTGCTTCCTAGGTTCTCTGCTACTTGCAGTTTACCACCTAGAGACCCCCCGATAGTTCTTTTGAGAACTAATCCTGATCACAAAAGTCCTTTTGAGGACTGACACTGACCCTGCTGTACTGATTTGTTGCTGTTGCTTTTTGTGGTGTGTTGTAGCAACACAAACAAATCATATACAGTGTGGTGTGTGGCAGTGTCCCTGTTGTAGCCCACCCTCACTGCACATAAGCGATTGATTGTCTGACATTTGTGACACGACACTTACTGCTGTGTTACCCCCCACACAGCATCACACCAATACCCGTGTGACCAACCATACTACTTGCTACTGGTGATATCAGTGTGTCAAAAAATAATTTAATTGGCAACAATACCCCTTTGCTGGTCACTGCTGCTGTGTGATCAATGTGTAGTGTTACAGTGTCACATCAACATCCATGTGACTGTACTGTGTTATCTGTGATCCAGTGTGTCATAAAAAAATAAGTAAAGTGTCACATAAATTGGTGACAATACCTTTATGCTGCAGTGGTCACTGCCTGGCATGTGATCAACGTGTAGTGTTACAGTGTCACATCAACATCCGTGTGACCATTCTGTTATCTGTGGTATCAGTGTGTCACAAAATAAATTAATTGTCACAGAAATTGGTGACAATACCCCTTTGCTGGTCACTGCCTTCTGTGTGATCAAGGAGTAGTGTTACAGTGTCAAATCAACATCTGTTTGACTGTATTGTGTCACACGGATGTTGATGTCACAAAAAAATAAAGTTCCACAGAAATTGGTGACAATACCCCATTTGCTGCTGTGATCACTGCTTGCTGTTTGGTCAATGTGTAGTGTTACGTTGTCTCATCTCATCAACATTCATGTAATCATACTGTGTTCTTGGTGATCTCAGTGTGTCATAGAATAAATAAAGTGTCACATAAATTAGTGACAATACCCCTTTGCTGCTGTGGTCACTGCCTGCTGTGTGGTCAGCATGTTGTGTTACGGTGTCTAATCAATATCCATGTGACCATAATGTGCGATCGGTGATCTCAGTGTGTCACACAACAAAAATAATTAAGTTGCACAATACCCGTTTGCTGTAGTGGTGTGCAGCCTGCTATTTGATCAGTATCACACCCACACCCATGTGACCATACTTTGTACTATCAGTGATCTCAGTGTGTAAAAAAGATTAGATTTGTGACAGCACCCCTGTGCTTGTGTCATTCACTACAACAAACATGACAGGCAGAGGCAGGCCAAAGCATAGAGGTACTAGTGGTTTTGGTGGTGCGTCATCCCGTTGCCATGGTACTGGTAAACTTTTTCAGAAGAAACAGCTTAGTTACTTCTAGAGTGACCAGACGTCCCGGATTGCCCGGGACACGTCCCGGATTCGGGGTCCGCTGTCCCAGGCTGCATGAGGTCCCGGGAAACGTCCCGCTTTCAGCAGCGGGACGTCCCGGCCTCGGGACTCTGGCCACTCTATGCTTATGAACTGGCAGCGGAGTCTATAGACGCCGTGCCAGTTCATTGTCCGCAGCCCCGCTCCAGCCTCCTCTTCCGGTGTCTGTTCCGACACCGGCAGGCGAGCAGGGCTACGGCAAGATGGCTGCCAAAGCCCTGTACTGGAGACTATTTGTCTCCAGTACAGGGCTTCGGGCGCCATCTTGCCGTAGCCCTGCTCTGCCAGGCTGTCAGCGCGGGAGACTTCAGGAGGAAGGTGGTCCCGGGAGCAGCGCGCCAGAGGCTGGAGACTTGTGCCAGGTGAGTAAATGCTTTCTTTTTCAGGTAAATGTTTGCCCGCATTGTTTCTTTTTCAGGTGAAATGTTTGCCCGCATTGTTTCTTTTCTGGGGAAATGTTTGCCCGCATTGTTTCTTTTCTGGGGAAATGTTTGCCCGCATTGCGTTTCTTTTCTGGGGAAATGTTTGTCCGCATTGCGTTTCTTTTCTGGGGAAATGTTTGCCAGCATTGCGTTTCTTTTCTGGTGAAATGTTTGCCCGCATTGCGTTTCTTTTCGGGTGAAATGTTTGCCTGCATTGCGTTTCTTTTCTGGTGAAATGTTTGCCCGCATTGTTTCTTTTCTGGTGAAATGTTTGCCCGCATTGTTTCTTTTCTGGTGAAATGTTTGCCCGCATTGTTTATTTTCTGGGGAAATGTTTGCCCGCATTGCGTTTCTTTTCTGCCCGCATTGCGTTTCTTTTCTGGGGAAATGTTTGCCCGCATTGCGTTTCTTTTCTGGGTAAATGTTTGCCCGCATTGCGTTTCTTTTCTGGGGAAATGTTTGCCCGCATTGCGTTTCTTTTCTGGGGAAATGTTTGCCCGCATTGCGTTTCTTTTCTGGTGAAATGTTTGCCCGCATTGCAGTAATTTTCTGGTGAAATGTTTGCCCGCATTGCGTTTATTTTGTACTGACATGGTTGCCCGCATTGCGTTTATTTTGTACTGACATGTTTGCCCGCATTGCGTTTATTTTGTACTGACATGGTTGCCCGCATTGCGTTTATTTTGTACTGACATGTTTGCCCGCATTGCGTTTATTTTGTACTGACATGTTGCCCGCATTGCGTTTATTTTGTACTGACATGTTGCCCGCATTGCGTTTATTTTGTACTGACATGTTTGCCCGCATTGCGTTTATTTTGTACTGACATGTTGCCCGCATTGCGTTTATTTTGTACTGACATGGTTGCCCGCATTGCGTTTATTTTGTACTGACATGTTTGCCCGCATTGCGTTTATTTTGTACTGACATGTTGCCCGCATTGCGTTTATTTTGTACTGACATGTTGCCCGCATTGCGTTTATTTTGTACTGACATGTTTGCCCGCATTGCATTTATTTTGTACTGACATGTTGCCCGCATTGCGTTTATTTTGAACTGACATGGTTGCCCGCATTGCATTTATTTTGTACTGACATGTTTGCCCGCATTGCGTTTATTTTGTGCTGACATGTTGCCCATTGCATTTAGTTTCTGGTGTCCGGGGTAACTGTTACTGCATTTATTATTTAATGGTCATAGATGGCTATGTTTGCTGCTTTGTGGTTACGGTATACTATTAGCATCACACAGTTTCTGCACACCCATGATGCAAAGTCTCGTTTGTCCACATCATGGCGTAAACACTGCTTTCTTATGCCTCGGTGTTACATCATTACGTTAGCTCCGCCCATACAATGTCATGGACACGCCCATTTTTCGCCGCGGCGCGCTGCCCCCGGTCTTCATCGCTGTGCACTCTTCAGTCCTCCCCACTTTTCGACCGCGGCGCGCTGCGCGCGCCACCCCCCCCACCCCCCACCCCCTGCACCCACCCTCCCTGTCCCAGGTTGGACCTACAAAAATCTGGTCACTCTATTACTTCCCAGAATGCAAAAGAGGTGGTTGACTGACTTACTCAGCATTCCACCTCTTCTACATCTTCTGCTGCCAATATTCTCTCCACATTATCCTCTGTTGTGGTCAACTACAACACCACCTCCACCACCACAGCCCCTTACAGATTGGATTGCTCAGGTTAATTGTGTTGACAGACCTAAGTGACATACCAGCGTTCTTGCCATCCGATGAAGGAGGAGAGGAAGTCAGACACACAGAAGACAGTACCCACGTCACCACCAGTTGTAATGTCCCTGCTGCTGAGGCCTACTGTGAGCTGAGTGAAAGTGAAAGAGATGAGATGGGTGATGATGTGGTGATGGATGTCACATGAGAGAAGAACAGGTGGAGGAAATTTCAGTGGGAGAGACAGTCTCCAAGAGAGAAGAAAAGGGTAGGGAGCAGGGAACGGATGTAGGAGACAAGTGGCAAAAAGCAGGGTGTAACATCACCTGGGATCAGCCAGACACCGCGCCCAGTCACTTCAAGCAGTACTGGTGTAAATGTCACATGACAGTTACTCCAGGCCTCATGTCCGCCCTGGCCACAGGCACAGCTATCCTGCACCACCACAGTACCCAGTATCTCATTTGGTCCTACTTTGATTGGCTTTACCCAAACAAAAATATTATTACCATGGCACATGCCAGTTACTCCAGGCCTCATATCCACCCTTGCATTAGGCACAGCTTTCCTGCACCACCATCAGCACGGTGCCCAGTATCTCATTTGGTCCTATTTCGATTGGCTATACCAAAACAAAAATTGTTACTACACTGGCGCATGCAAATTACTGCAGGCCTCTTTTCCGCCCTGACCACAGGCACAGCTATTCTGCACCACCACCAGCATGGCACACAGTATATCATTGGGTCCTTCTTGGAATGGCTTTACCAAAACAAAAAATTAATCATACTACCCCGGTGCATGCCAATTACTCCAAGCCTTATTTCCGCCGTGGCCACAGCTATCCTGCACCACCACTAGCACTGCACCCATTACCTCATTTGGTCCTACTTCGTTTGGCTTTTTACCCTGCCACATGGAAGTTACTCCACTCCTCTGTCTCATACAAAGGCTGAAATTCAAATATATATGGGCAGTTGATAGGCAGTGAAATGCCTCTCAAACTTTCACAACTGCTTGCTGCTGCCTGGTAACAGCTCACTGCTGCCTGGTGACTATTTTGTTACAGTAGCTGTTCAGTAACAGCTTTACTGTAACAATACTTAAAATCTACTACACCAAAACCGCTTCCCAAAACCGCAAAATGCTAGCTGAAACGCTACAGAAAAATAAGAAAAAGCGTTTCAAAATCTGCTAACATTTTGCGGATCTGCTAGCGGTTTTTGGTGTGCACCAGGCCTCTATTATTATTATTATTTTTTTGTAGTATACATATATAAATTCATAATTCTACAAAGGATAGTATACGGTTTAGAAGTTTTGACACAGGAGGCCAACATTTGAATCTTGTCTCTTCCTATTCAGTAAGCTAGTACCTATTCAGTAAGGAGTCCTGAGGCAAGACTGCTACTGTCTGCTGAAAGCACCCAACAGGCTGCAGTTCAAGTGTTTTCAGTCCAGCAGGAGAAAATGTGATTTGTCTTTTTGTTGTTTATATAAACAAGTGTAACAGGAACTCGGTAATGGTTGCATTTTGCCCTCTGGGGTGGGCTTGAAGAGCTGTCAGACACACAACACAGTTTGTTCCATTGCCGCCTTTATTAACACACGTGCAGGGACTATTTACAATAATTACACAGTAGAAACAAAAACCAAAATAAAACCTAGCCACGCGGCTGCTAACTAACTTGAACAAAGAAAATGGCACTATCTAGCACACTAAAGAAAAGAAACTTTCAAACTGACAGTAAGGGTACGGTTCCACTAGTGCGGTGTGGAATCGCCGCGGATTCCCCACAGACAAATTCACATGCAGGAGCGAAATCGCATGCGGTTGTATGCGAATTTTACAGCGAATTCGCATACGATTTTGCATGGATGATGCTGTGTGCGAATTTAACCATGTCAGTGCCTGATTTTATTGATTTCATGCGCAATCGTATGCGAATTCACATGAAAATTCGCATACAAAACTGCCATGCGATTTCCCTATTAAATGCGAATCGCATGCGGTATGTGCGGTGTCCGAATTCAGATGGCTCTGCTGTGCAGATTTTTACTCCACAAGAAAACGCTCCGTTTTCCTGACAAGTGGACACAGGCTCATTTACTTTTACTGGTTATGCGAATTTGCATGCGGGAAACGCATGCGAATTCGTGTTAGTGGAAACACATCCTAAGGCCCCATTCACACTTGAGCGTTTTGCCAGCAATTTCGGCAAAACGCTCAAGCGCTAGTGCTCTTTAAAACGCTAGTGCAATAATAACCTATGGGCCCATTCTCACTTTGGCAATTTGCGTTAATTGCCGGCGATTAACACAAAGTGCAAAACGCAAATTTGTATCCTGTACCATTTTAAGGCGATTTCCTGGCGACCGCATTTAGTGCTATAGAAGCACTAATCGCGATCAGGGGCGTTTCTAGGGTCCCTGGAGATCAGTGGCACCTGTGGGCACCAGGAGGGGAGGTGCGCGTGCCGCGGCAAAAAATGGGCGTGGCCATGCGGTGAGTGGGCGTGGCCATGGGTGGGGCTAAATGTACATGAACTTAGCAGCGGTGTAAGCTACGGATAACGGGCCTGCCCATCGAAATATTGGACGGAGCCCCCTGTCCTTTATTTCGATCATTTACAATCAGTATAGGCATAGATCAAAGATGTATACGCACATACAATTTTGATTGGTCAATCACTGACCCCCAATTTCCCACCCCCGTGCAGTAAGTGGGCCAACAGACAATGAATTTTATGAACAGAGCTAAAATTGGCTAATCAAAATTGTATGTGTGTACCAGGCTTTACAGCTAATACTGTACATACTGAAAGTAGCAGGGATCAGCATACAATACAGCTGGTTTACAATCAATAAAGGCACAGAGTAACACCTTACACTGTACACACTGGAGGTAAATCAGCACACAGTGCAAGCACTAGAGAACAGCGTATACTGTACATACTGTAGGCAGCAGAATTCAGCACACTGCAGCTAGCGTGCTAAAAATATGACGATCACGTTGTGTGGCGTGCTTATCGCGCCGCACCAAAAAATGGGTGGGCCATGGACCAGAATATAGGTGTGGTAACGGGTGGAGACAAATTTACATGAACCTAGCAATGGTGGGACATCAGATTAGGACAGTGGTGGCGAACCTTTTGGAGGTCGAGCGCCCAAACTGCAACCCTAAAGTCACTTACCGGTATCTAACGCAAAGTGGCAACAGCAATTTAAACTAAATACTGTACAAATGTTTTAACTCATACATGAACATTATGGAAAATCCAAGTTGAAAATAAACTGTGAAGATAAACAATTTCATCCATCCTACTCCTGAAAAATGTATTCAATTTTTTAGAACCTCCCAGTTTTATTTTCTGTTTTAAAACGCTAAAAAAGTAGGTTTAATGCTATTGTCTCATATGATAAGGATTCAGCTTTTCCCATAGTCTCGCAGTTAGCAATCATGTGACCCCCAACAAGACATATTCAGCAATCATGAGGCCCCCAACAAATCAGGAGGCCCCCAACAAGACAAATTCAGCAATCATGAGGCCTCCAACAAATCATGAGGCCCCCAACAAGACAAATTCAGCAATCATGAGGCCCCCAACAAGACAAATTCAGCAATCATGAGGCCCCCAACAAATCATGAGGCCCCCAACAAGACAAATTCAGCAATCATGAGGCCCCCAACAAATCATAAGGCTCCCAACAAGACACATTCAGCAGTCATGAGGCACATAAATAGACAGCATTTCACATAAATAGGCAGAATGCCCCCTTAATATGGTAGCCCCCCCCCAAGTTAGGTAGTGAGTGACAGGGACCCCCAGGTTAGCTAGTGAGTGACAGGCGCCTCCAGTTAGGTAGTGAGTGACAGGGACCCCGATAGTGAGTGACAGGGAGCACCTTTAGGTAGTGAGTGAGTGCCAGGGAGCCCCTTTAGGCAGTGAGTGAGTGCCAGGAAGCCCCTTTAGGCAGTGAGTGAGTGCCAGGAAGCCCCTTTAGGCAGTGAGTGAGTGCCAGGAAGCCCCTTTAGGCAGTGAGTGAGTGCCAGGAAGCCCCTTTAGGCAGTGAGTGAGTGCCAGGGAGCCCCTTTAGGCAGTGAGTGAGTGACAGGAAGCCCCTTTAGGCAGTGAGTGAGTGACAGGAAGCCCCTTTAGGCAGTGAGTGAGTGACAGGGAGCCCCTTTAGGCAGTGAGTGAGTGACAGGGAGCCCCTTTAGGCAGTGAGTGAGTGACAGGGAGCCCCTTTAGGCAGTGAGTGAGTGACAGGGAGCCCCTTTAGGCAGTGAGTGAGTGACAGGGAGCCCCTTTAGGGAGTGAGTGACAGGGAGGCCCTTTAGGGAGTGAGTGAGTGACAGGGAGGCCCTTTAGGGAGTGAGTGAGTGCCAGGGAGCCCCTTTAGTGAGTGAGTGCGTGCCAGGGAGCCCCTTTAGTGAGTGAGTGCGTGCCAGGGAGCCCCTTTAGTGAGTGAGTGCGTGCCAGGGAGCCCCTTTAGTGAGTGCGTGCCAGGGAGCCCCTTTAGGGAGTGGGTGCGTGCCAGGGAGCCCCTTTAGGGAGTAGGTGCGTGCCAGGGGAGCCCCTTTAGGGAGTGAGTGAGTGCCAGGGGAGCCCCTTTAGGGAGTGAGTGAGTGCCAGGGGAGCCCCTTTAGGGAGTGAGTGAGTGCCAGGGGAGCCCCTTTAGGGAGTGAGTGAGTGAGTGCCAGGGGAGCCCCTTTAGGGAGTGAGTGAGTGCCAGGGGAGCCCCTTTAGGGAGTGAGTGAGTGCCAGGGGAGCCCCTTTAGGGAGTGAGTGAGTGACAGGGAGCCCCTTTAGGGAGTGAGTGAGTGACAGGGAGCCCCTTTAGGGAGTGAGTGAGTGACAGGGAGCCCCTTTAGGGAGTGAGTGAGTGCCAGGGAGCCCCTTTAGGGAGTGAGTGAGTGCCAGGGAGCCCCTTTAGGGAGTGAGTGCGTGCCAGGGAGCCCCTTTAGGGAGTGAGTGAGTGAGTGACAGGGAGCCCCTTTAGGGAGTGAGTGAGTGACAGGGAGCCCCTTTAGGGAGTGAGTGAGTGACAGGGAGCCCCTTTAGGGAGTGAGTGCGTGCCAGGGAGCCCCTTTAGGGAGTGAGTGAGTGACAGGGAGCCCCTTTAGGGAGTGAGTGAGTGACAGGGAGCCCCTTTAGGGAGTGAGTGAGTGACAGGGAGCCCCTTTAGGGAGTGAGTGAGTGACAGGGAGCCCCTTTAGGGAGTGAGTGCGTGCCAGGGAGCCCCTTTAGGGAGTGAGTGAGTGACAGGGAGCCCCTTTAGGGAGTGAGTGAGTGACAGGGAGCCCCTTTAGGGAGTGAGTGAGTGACAGGGAGCCCCTTTAGGGAGTGAGTGAGTGACAGGTAGCCCCTTTAGGGAGTGAGTGAGTGACAGGGAGCCCCTTTAGGGAGTGAGTGCGTGCCAGGGAGCCCCTTTAGGGAGTGAGTGAGTGCCAGGGAGCCCCTTTAGTGAGTGAGTGAGTGAGTGAGTGAGTGAGTGAGTGACAGGGAGGCCCCCTCTCTAGCCGCCGCCGCTCCCCCCCTACCTCTCAGCAGACCTCAGGATCAGCAGCGACCCGACCAGATGTACGAGCGGGCGCTGGACGCACCCGCTCGATATGCGGAAGTGATGTCACTTCCGCATATCAGTGCGGGCGCTGGGTCCTAGCGCCCGCACGATTGGTCGCCGGCTCGCCGCCTGATCCTGAGGTCTGAGACGCGGCGGCGGCGGCTGGAGGGAGCCGCTGACAGAGGGGGCAGCGGCGGCCGGGAGATCCGTGGCACCCCAGGAAAGATTGGGGGCACGTGCCCCCCTAAAACAGGGCTAGCGACGCCCCTGATCGCGATCGTGGAAAATCACCCCAAGTATGAATGGCAATTTTTCGTGTTAATCGCAAAAAATCCCCAGAGCAAAACACTAGCAAAAGTGCTAGCATTTTGCGATTTGCAAGTGTGAATGGGCCCTAAGGGCTCAGAAACACTATAATCGCTTTTCTGAGCGCTTTTTGGCCTCCAGAGCTTTCTGAGAGCTTTTTAAAAAGGCTCCCATTGACTTTCATTAATGTTGTGGTAATATCACAGTAAAATCATGATTGCGGTAAAATCACATGATTTTAATGAAAGTTAATGGGATGGTTTTTTAAAAAGCTCTCAGAAAGCGCTAGAGGCTAAAAAGCGCTCAGAAAAGTGCTTACAGTGTGTCTGAGCCCTAAATACATTTTTTTTCCTATCTGAACTCACAGAACTGTGTAGCAGACTCCTGCTCTAGCACAAGCAGGCCCAGAGTGAGCAGCTGCCCGCCCGTTGCTTTCTCCATTTAACAGATCTCCCTGTTCAGACCCAGCTGGGTTAATTAAGGGAACAAGCTTGCATAATACAGAGACCTGGAAGAAAAGTACCTCCCCTCCAGCACAATTCCCTTTCTTCACACGGCCACACAATAAATAAAGTTTTGGACGAACTGAATAGTTACCTACAGAGTAGGAACACAGTAGGCACAATGCTAACATTGCGTAAAACGCTATCATTAATGCGCATAATGTAAGTCAATTGAGCCGCATGAAAAAACACTTTTGGGTACTTATCCGTTAGCCGGGCGCATCCTCTAGGTGGCGACAAAACTCCACCAGAGTTACATCTTTCCCTACTATCCATGTCGGCCTGGAGGAGGAATAGTAATTAGCGCCACCTGCCGGATGCGCCCGGCTAACGGATAAGTACCCACATTTGTTTGAGTTCTGCAATGTACGTTTTTGAAATGCAAAACTTGCTGCTTATTTATCCAAAACCCATCTAAGGGCCGGTTCACACGAATGCTTGGCGGCATCCTCCGGCCTTTCGTTCTGCGTCGTTATGTTCGGGGGCAGCGCCAGGCTTCCTGCGGCGATTGTCGGCATCCCATCGCGATCAGCGGTTTTCGTCCCTGCAAGGGGACATAAAGACGTGGCCGTAGATTGATCGCATTGGCATGAGGTTTCTAGGGTCACCTGAAACGACGCAGTAAATCGAGATCGGAAAACCGCGTTTGCACAATCGACTGTAAACGGTGTTTGAATGGGAACATTTAGCCGACGAGTCCCGGACGCTTATCGGTAATCGCTGCCAAGCATCTGTGGAAACCGGCCCTATAACGCACATAATGTATGTCAATGGTGACACAGAGGTATAGCGCTTTATTGCGTATTTACAGCGCTTTTTTATGCGTTTTTGTATAAAAACCAAGTTTGATGGTGTACTGCTGATTGCTGTTGAGAGTAGTAGGGATGAGCCAGAGAGGATATCAAAAATGTGTTTTTATACTGCCCACATTCCCAAAAATTTGCATAAAACACATAACAGAAACGCATATAAAATGCACAAAAAACGCACTTGGGATTTATATGTGCGAAACGCAAATGCAGTTAAATGCAAACAAAACGCATGTGCGAAACGCAAACGCACCCAAAACGCACTTCATTATGACAAAAACACACAAATGCATATGCAGCTAAACGCAACCTTTCACACACCACCATTGTTTCCAGCAACAATTTATCAGGTTAAATCCAATCTGACATTCTATCACACACCATACGATTCTTGGTAAAGTTGGTCTGAATTTTCCAAGACGCCCAATCTCAAACATCAAAAAAAAGGGGGGGAGGGAATTCAATCAGATTTCTCAGTTGATTAAAATTAAGTTAGATTTTTCTGCACAATTAGATGTTTTCATTGAATAGCGATGAAAGTAAACAGAAACATTGTAATGTGTACGGCCACCCTGAGGCTGCGTTCACAGTGGTGCAGTCTAATGGACTGAAATATACCATCTATGCTATGGTCACAGTGCGGCTGGAGTATTGCAGTATAGAGGGCTGCGGTATGGTAAAGCACTTTTTTCTGTCTGAGGAAAACTTGTGAGAATGCCCTCTCCCCCCCCTTCCCGCCCCCAAATTTGGAATGATCACACAGCACCAGACAATTTACTCTGCTTCATTTAATGTTCTCAGCAAGGGAGCATGTGCAACAACTTGAGACATGACCAGTGGCATAGCTAAGAAGCTTTGGGCTCCGCCCCAGTGCGCATTTTACATAAGGCCTCCCCAAGTACTTTATACGTAACAATTGAACGGTGCACCAAAACCTGCAGTGTTGGTGCAAGAAGGGGATAGGGAACAGTTTGTTAGTGAAGTGTTTATTACCAGCACAGAGCGAATAAAGAGCTGATACTGCCAGTAAAGCAGGGTTTTTCAGGGCCCCTCTAGTCCAAGGCCCCTGGTGCTGTCGCAACCTCTTCATCCCCTGCATCCCCTATTGCTTCGCCACTGGACATGACATGCTGCAGCTCAATACAATAACACGCTGGCTGGTTGGTTGGCTGCCAACACTGCTGCTCTCCTGCCTTCCCGTCCTCACTGTCAGACTCCTCACACAGCACAGCAAGCTGCTTTTCCCCAATGATGACCTCTTCACCTAGCTCGCTCTCACAAACATGCTGCCCCTGTAATGTCTGCGCCTGATGCAAGTGTTTCACCTTGCTTCATGAAAAAAACGGCCCTGGCTGTAGGTTTCACTGTACCCGACACAGTGCAAGCGTGTGATGGCGCTGTCCCCGATCCATTGCGATACATCCTTGTTGTCACAGGGAATGCAACGGCCACTGTAAACATCGTCTAAGGCTTCGTACACACGCCTGACTTAAGTCGGCTGAGGCAGCCAATAATGACAGCCTCAACCGACAATCAGGTGTGTATATGGCATCCAATGACCTCCGATCTACCCAACCCCTGCAATTCTGATTTCATTGTTCAAGCCGTTCGCCCATCCGCCGCATGATGTCATGCATGCGCCGCTCATCGTCCCTCCATCGCCCCCCCCCCCCCCATCCCAACACAGTGCGTGGTCAGCCACACAACTAACACGCATGTGTGCCGCTCCTGATCCCTGACGTTGACATCACTTGGGCATGTGTACGGGCCCAAAGACCTGGATTTTTAATTGTCCCAATGCCATGCTGCATTCAATATGCATTAAATTTGCATGCAAGCTGGAATAATTTGCATATCTTTGATCGTCTAATATGCTCACATGTATGACTTGACTGCCCTGGAGAATGTGAGGTCGTCGGCCCAGCCGTCCTTTTTGCCCCGCGATGCCATTATCACAGAAATGGAACCTAACAAAAAATATGTTTGCAAAAAAAAATCACAGCTCATATATACATATTTTATCTCTGGACGTAGCTGGGAGATTAACTTTATCTCTGCAGTGCGTGAACTAACAAATGGCTGCAGTTGTGGTCAGTGAGACTGACAACAATTGACCTGGCTCACAGCAACACACAATTGCACTGGTGGTTTATGAATAATGAACAATGCTGAAGGATTCGCTCTTAACAGAATGGCTTCCAATGGCGCCAGAAATCTTGTGGCTCGCTGTCTATCCTGAATATTATTATAATGTGTCCATAAAGCTAAACGTGTTTTTCAATCACCTTGCACTTTTTATAAATGCTTTACAGCCAGATGTACAGTGTAATTACACTTGTTTTAGCACAGCTCACTTGTTTTTTCACAGCTCTGCACCAGCATTTGGTGTATTTCACATTAATATCTTACAACTCTGTTGCTTTGAATGGCATGGACTTGCCCTAGCCATGGCCGGGCCGAGGCAGAGGCGAGAGAGACTCCAGCCTTAGGGCGCAGTGTATCCCCTATTGTGTTTAAAGCAAAGAGAAATAAGAAAGTGGATACATAGCAGTGACTGCAAGCCAGATAACTAGAGATTAAGGTGTTGGGGACTCTGGGGCGCCTCTTACTCTAGTAGCAATCAGTGTGTGATGGCTGGGGGGGATGGATGGGGGGGGGGGGAAATTTGGTGTCTAAGCCTTGGATGCTGGAGGACCTCTGGCCCTAGCTTATAACATCCTCAGATCACTCCAGATGCAGGACTTAAAGCAGGGATGTCAAACCGGTCCTGCGAGGGCCGAGGTCCTCACACATTTTTGATACAGCTCAAATGAATTGATAGGTCTGAATCAGTAAAGGTGTGGTCCATCAGGTAGAACACATTCCTCTCTTTCTCAGTCCATGCAAAACACTGCATGGATCTGGCCCTCCAGGCCTGGAGTTCGACACCTGTGACTTAAATGAACCTAAAGCAAAAAACAACAACTTACCTGGGGCTTCTACCAACTTCCTGCAGCTGTCCTGAGCCCACGCCATGATTCTGCACTGCTCCAGTCACCCGTAGCACTCTTCTTTCAGCAGGACAACGACCACAAAATACTGGGTCAAGTGGGCTCAATGTCTTATGGCTAATTTACACAAATGGCACTTATTTTTTCCAGTGGCTTTCCCTTTAACAAAGCCATCACTTTCCCTTAAACAAACAAGTGTCCATAGCAGGCTTTGATCATACACAAGGTTGTGGGTAGAGATAAATTGCAAGCATAGTCAGATATTTTAATTAATGGTGGCTAAAAACTATTTCACACTTATCTGCCTTTAGCGATCTCATCTAATGGCCGGTGTTGAGAGTTATAGTAATGATTAGAAAAATACTTCATAGAGCTGAAATAAAGGTATAGCGTTTATTTCAACAAAATAGAAAATTAATTTAAGGCCTTCCCAGGCATATAATAAAAATCCAGTGGCGGACAAAGCCAACAGTGGGCCCTATGCAGAATGAATGAAGTGGGCCCCATGCGGTGTGTAAGGTACAGCAGGCTAACATATTAGTAATGATGTCATGGCAGGGTGCTGTGAATGCTATGTCCATAGATTGGAAAATAACTCTCCCTATGCCATGGACCAAGCAGCTTGGTATAGCTTAGGCTACAGAGTCCCATGCGGTCCGGGCTCCGTATTCTGGCCATACCAGCATGCTAAGTGACTAAGGGTTAGGGAGGCTTCGGAGGGGAGACCCCCACATCAATTTTTTAATTATTTTATTATCAGTGCAAACCATAAGTATATTTGCCAGGAACACTTGTTGCGTATATGATGAATGAACTCCACAGTGCAATAGGGGTAAAAGCTGAGTGTTTATTGAGAATTAAACATTCTGGAATGAGATGTAGGATGTCATTTTACCATGGCAGGGACAGTGCAATTACATAAAATCTTGCATAGCACAGATTATATTGCTCAGACATAACCTATGTCTAGTGATGTAGCGAACCTCCGATTTCGTGGAAGGTTCAGTTTGCGGAAAAGTTCGCAAACCGCAATAGACTTCAATGGGGAGGCGAACTTTGAGAAATATAAAAAATTATGCTGGCCACAAAAGTGATGGAAAAGTTTTAAGGGGTCTAACACCTGGAGGGGGGCATGGCGGAGTGGGATACATGCCCAAAGTCCCGGGGAAAAATCTGGATTTGACGCAAAGCAGCGTTTTAAGGGCAGAAATCACATTGAATGCTAAATTGCAGGCCTAAAGTGCTTTAAAACATCTTGCATGTGTATACATCAATCAGGGAGTGTAATTAGAGTTCTGCTTCACACTGACACACCAAACTCACTGTGTAACGCACCGCAAACAGCTGTTTGCGTAGTGACGGCCGTGCTGGACTGGTGCGCACCGTGGCGAGAGTGTAGGCCGTGGCGGTTTTCAAGCCCATATGGTCGCCGGGCTGTGGTAGCTCAATGATAGAACAACAGTGACTGTCCAGCTGATCAAATTTAGCCTGACCACAATGAAGCAACAACCTTATTATCTTTTGTGTGCCACCCCCACCCGAGACACTCAAATAGCCGGCGGTCATTGCTTCATTGTGATACGCAAGCCCCTTCACCGCGGCAAGGTAATGATCACGAAGGGGGGATGGGCACATGTACATGCCTTTTGTTTTTTTTGTTGCAGCCGCCCGCAGTGCAGCCAGAAAAATTAGTCAGGCATGTACACGCACCAGAAAAATGAGTGCAGCGGCCGCTGCTAGCAGCAGCCTTAAAAATTCAGGAATCCGCCTAGAGTCCTGGACCCTGTTGGTGGTGGCGGAGAAGGCAAGTGGCCTGCAGGCAGAGATGCTGTGTGTGGGGACTGACTTAGTCTTCGGTCGTGCAGTAGCCAGTGCTGGGCCGAAATTACGCATTAGCGTAATTACGCATCGTAATTCACTACAAATGCACCGTAAGCGTTACGTGTAAGGTTACGGTATTACGCGTAATTAATTACGCGTAGACCGTAGGTTACGTTATTACGCGTAACAAATTACGCGTAAGACAGTAAACTCCCATTGAAATTACACAGTCTGCCGTAATCGCGTAATATTACGCTCCCGTATAATATAAAAAAGCCGCCGACTTTAAGGGTTAATAGCAAAGCCCCCTTAAGTGCTAAGAGCCTCAAATGTGGAGAATATATTAAGGAGATCAGAAGGATTAAGAGGAAATTTTTTTTTTCAAAAAGACCTTATAGTTTTTGAGAAAATCGATGTTAAAGTTTCAAAGGAAAAATATATACATTTAAAAACCCGCCGACTTTAACGGTTAATAGCAAAGCCTGCTTAAAATTTAGGAACACCAAATTCACAGGGTATATTAAGGGGATCAGTGGGAATAAGAGGAAAAAAATTTTTTTCAAAAAGACCTTATAGTTTTTGAGAAAATCGATTTTTAAGTTTCAAGTGCAAAAATGTCTTTTAAATGCGGAAAATGTCAGTTTTTTTTGCACAGGTAACAATAGTGTTTTATTTTCATAGATTCCCCCAAGTGGGAAGAGTTTTACTTACTTCGTTCTGAGTGTGGGAAGTATTAAAAAAAAAACGACGTGGGGTCCCCCCTCCCAGACCTCTTTAACCCCTTGTCCCCCATGCAGACTGGGATAGCCAGAATGCGGAGCACCGGCCGCGTGGGGCTCCGCACCCTGACTATACCAGCCCGCATGGTCCATGGATTGGGGGGTCTCGGAAGGGGAGGGGCAGCCAAGCTTTCCCCTCCCCCTCCAAGTCCTTGTCCAATCCAAGGACAAGGGGCTCTTCTCCACCTCCGATGGGCGGTGGAGGCCGCGATTTCCTGGGGGGGGGGGTTCATGGTGGCATCTGGGAGTCCCCTTTAAAAAGGGGTCCCCCAGATGCCCACCCCCCCTCCCAGGAGAAATGAGTATAGAGGTACTTGTACCCCTTACCCATTTCCTTTAAGAGTTAAAAGTAAATAAACACACAAACACATAGAAAAAGTATTTTAATTGAACAAAAAACATAACCACGAAAAAAGTCCTTTAATATTCTTAATTAACCATTAATACTTACCTGTCCCTTTAAAAGCCAGTTCCCACGCAATATCCTCGGAAATATACTAATCAGTTACAATGTAACAAAGTTGTTACAATGTAACAACTTTGTTACTTTGTAACTCCACCGCACCCGACGTCACTCGCCGCTCACCCGTAGGGCCGCCGCATACACGCTAAGTCCCCGCCGGCTCCCGCCGTCCACTCCGCCCACACCTGTCACCCATATGCATGCTGGCACCCATGGGTGCCAGCATGTATATAGGTGACATGTGGGAGAGGCGGGGAGGGCAGCGGAGCCGGCGGGGACTTAGCGTCCTTCACCCGACCGAGCTCTGAGCTATATAGCTCAGAGCTCTCTAAAGCATCTTTGTATTTGGGCTCCAAGGAGCCCCATTGGTCCTTAGCAGACCAATGGGGTTCCTTTAAATCAGAAGGAACCCCATTGGTCTGCTAAGGACCAATGGGGCTCCTTGGAGCCCAAATACAAAGATGCTTTAGAGAGCTCTGAGCTATATAGCTCAGAGCTCTGTCGGGTGAAGGACGCTAAGTCCCGCCGGCTCCGCTGCCCTCCCCGCCTCTCCCACATGTCACCTATAAACGGAGGTGGAGAAGAGCCCCTTGTCCTTGGATTGGACAAGGGCTCGGAGGGGGAGGGGAAAGCTTGGCTGCCCCTCCCCTTCCGAGACCCCCCAATCCATGGACCATGCGGGCTGGTATAGTCAGGGTGTGGAGCCCCACGCGGCCGGTGCTCCGCATTCTGGCTATCCCAGTCTGCATGGGGGACAAGGGGTTAAAGAGGTCTGGGAGGGGGGACCCCACGTCGTTTTTTTTTTATATTTCCCACACTCAGAACGAAGTAAGTAAAATTCTTCCCACTTTGGGGAATCTATGAAAATAAAACACTATTGTTACCTGTGCAAAAAAAACTGACATTTTCCGCATTTAAAAGACATTTTTGCCCTTAAAACTTAAAAATCGATTTTCTCAAAAACTATAAGGTCTTTTTGAAAAAATGTTTTTCCTCTTATTCCCACTGATCCCCTTAATATACCCTGTGAATTTGGTGTTCCTAAATTTTAAGCAGGCTTTGCTATTAACCGTTAAAGTCGGCGGGTTTTTAAATGTATATATTTTTCCTTTGAAACTTTAACATCGATTTTCTCAAAAACTATAAGGTCTTTTTGAAAAAAAAAATTTCCTCTTATTCCTTCTGATCTCCTTAATATATTCTCCAAATTTGAGGCTCTTAGCAATTAAGTGGGCTTTGCTATTAACCCTTAAAGTCGGCGGCTACCTAACATTGATCCATGCGTCAACTTTTCCGCTTGGCAGCATGACCGCATTAATTGCTAGTAGGAATTTACGCGTAAGCCAATAACGTAACAACCTTAATTACGGTATTCTTACGCGTAATTGCGTAAGGGCTATGCGTAATTACAGACATGTACCGTAAATGAATGTCTACGTAAGCGTAATTCCGTAATGCGTAATAGCGTAAAATTACGCGTAATGATCCGTAAGCGTAGTTTTTTCCATTACGCCCAGCACTGGCAGTAGCACTCCGTGATCCATTCCTCATTCATTTTGATAAAGGTCAGGTACTGAACACTGTCGTGACTTAGCCGACTTCTCTTCTCAGTGACAATGCCTCCAGCTGCACTGAAGGTCCTTTCTGACAGGACGCTTGCAGCAGGGCAAGAGAGAAGTTGTATGGCAAATTGGGACAGCTCTGGCCACAGGTCAAGCCTGCGCAACCAGTAGTCCAAGGGTTCATCGTCGCTGCTCGCAGTGTCTACATCCACCCTCAAGGCCAGGTGGTCGGCTACCTGCCGGTCCAGGCATTGGTGGAGGGTGGATCCGGAAGGGCTACGGCGAAACGTTGGACTAAAGAATGTCCGCATGTCTGACATCACCATGAGATCACTGGAGCGTCCTTTACTTGCCTGCGTGGACATGGGAGGTGGGTTCAGTCAACAGTAAAGGTAGTTATATGCAGTGAGGTGGGTTCACTCAACACAACAGGTAGTTATATGCAGTGAGGTGGGTTCACTCAACAGTAAAGGTAGTTATATGCAGTGAGGTTCACTCAACAGTAAAGGTAGTTATATGCAGTGAGGTGGGTTCACTGAACAATAAAGGTAGTTATATGCAGTGAGGTGGGTTCACTCAACACAACAGGTAGTTAGATGCAGTGAGCTGGGTTCACTCAACACAACAGGTAGTTAGATGCAGTGAGCTGGGTTCACTCAACACAACAGGTACTGGGTATATGCAGTACTGGGTAGTACAATGTCACACACACAGGTACTCACTGAATGTGCTGGGTTGCTGGCAGTGGCACACACAGTATGAATTAGCAAGCCTGTGTCTGCAACAAAAGTGTCAGTTTGACACACTCACACACAAAAAAAAGGAACAGGATTAGCTCTGAAAAGAGCTGTTGAGGGGTGCTATAAAAGCAATAATAATCAGCCAGGAGCAAGCTAAGCAGTCAAGAACCTAACTAATCTGTCCCTAGGAGAACAATCTGCAGCAGCTCGCCCTAGTCTGTCTAATAGCAGGCAGACGAGTGACTCTAATGGCCGGCGAGCCTGCCTTATATAAGGGGGGGTGGGGCTCCAGGGCTTAGTGTAGCCTGAATGGCTACAATGTGCCTGCTGACTGTGATGTAGAGGGTCAAAGTTGACCCTCATAGTGCATTATGGGGTGAATCAAACTTCCGCAAAAGTTCGCCTGTTCCAGGCGAACGCGAACCACCAAAGTTCGCCGGCGAACCGTTCGCTATATCTCTACCTATGTCCAAATACAGTGCAGCATATCACAGGTAACAACAATCAGCATTCTGTCTGTCACATTAGCTAACAGCACTGCAATGGGTATCTAGGAAGCTGTCCTGTGACTTCACTGCTCTCATCTCTAGCATAGGAAAAATCAGGGAGATGTGTAACAAGTAGAGTTGAGCAAGCTAACGCTTAAAAACAAAATCACCATACCTAGAATGAGATCACTCTTACTATGGCAGGGACAGTGTAACTAAGAAAAGCTCCCCACCAACAAGAAAGTACAATTAGTTCCCCCTCCCACAGGAAGTGGAGCAGATATGCTGGGGGAAATGTGTGTCCTCTTTATAGAATACCAGGATTCCAAATCTGAATCTATAATAATTAAATCAATATATGAAACTGACAATAATACATGTTTATTTTGAGGCGAGTAAGGTTATTTCAGCGCTGTCATGGCAGCAAAGCTATGCTGTGCACCCCATTTATCAGTAATTTGGGGCTCTGTTAGCTACCAGCCCACGAATTACATCTACCTCCGAGTTCCGTCAACACTGGGGGGGAATAGTATTTAATGCCACCCCTGAGTTTAGCAGCAGCAGGGAGAGCTGTCATACAGCTCTCCCTGCGCCTAACTGACTGGCACCGAGACGCCATGTACTCTATTTTGGGGGCTGCCTGTTTTATACATACTTTACATCTGTAAACAGTACAGCAATATTGAAGCTGTAACAGTGATCCATGGACAAAGCGTTGCCAGTTCCACTGAGTTTCCAGGTGGTCATTACACGCTGCATACTGACCCCTTGAAAAACCCTGGCATGACATTTCCTGCTCTTTTGTTTCATATATGTACATTTTCACTACCAATTGGTAGATAGATTATTTGTCACCACACAATAACCACATTTAAAAAAAATATATATCTAAACTTTAAGGCCTCTTTCACAGTGCGACGTTAAAGTCGCACGTTAGAAAATGTTATAACGCAGACTAACGCACAGCAATATTAAGTCTGTGTGTCGTTCCATCATTGTGCAACGAAAACGGCGCACCAAACGCAGGGCTAAAGAATGTACTATAACGTCCAAGTTATAGTCTTTCAATGCGTTGCATTAGAGGCACGTTATGCGACCTTAACGTCGCATCAAACGCACCGTCCCGCTGTGAAAGAGGCCTAAAATCAATTTTCTTAAAATTGAAAATTTGGCATGCTGAAATCGGAATTCTGCGGTAATGCTGTGTTACCGCAACTCGGATATCTTAGCCCAATCACAGAACTCAGAAGCATTGCACTAAATACAGAATGCAGAAATTATCCAAGGAAATCAGAATACAGAAATTTTAGACCAATCACAAGACTCGAATACTACCAAGTTTTTCCCAGTCTTGTGATTGGCCTATAATTTCTGTGGAATTCTGATTTTCACAGTAAACCTCCTCATTCTCTAATTGGTCCAATAGTACAGAGTATTTTCGTATTCCGAGTCTTGTGATTGACCTAAAATTGGAAAATTAAGGCCAATCACAAAATTCTCAGTAGTATCAGATTCTTGGGATTGGTCTAAAATTTCTGCGGAATTACAATATGCATGGTAAACTTTCGCGTTATCAATACTTCTGATTTGGGAGTATTTGACCAATCAGAGAATTCGGAAGTGTATCGCGGATGTCTGCATAATGGTGGACGTCCGAGAAATATAGCAGATTCCGTAAAAACAACCTTTTCTTAAAGGGAACCAGAGACGAACGCATTTTAAAAATGAAAGAAAGATTTTATACATACCTGGGGCTTCCTCCAGCCCCATCATCCTGGATCGCTCCCACGCCGCCGTCCTCTGCTGCCTCTATCGCCGTACTGGGTCCTGTCACTTCCGCCAGATGCGGCCAGTTGTATGCATGCGCAGGGGCTCCCTCTGGCTCTGTACGCATGCGCCTGCACAGTACGGAGGGAGCGCACTGCACTGACGTTGACTGGCTTGATTGGCCGAAATGACGGGACCCGGTACCGGCGGACAGAGGCAGCGGAGAAAGGCGGCGTGGGAGCGATCCAGGATGATGGGGCTGGAGGAAGCCCCAGGTATGTATAAATATGTTATTTTATTGTCTCTGGTTCTCTTTAAATTACATAACTTTATTAACCAAAAGGTAAAACAAAAAAAACAAAAAAAAACTTTAAATGGAAGTCGGAAATTCCAATTCCTGCAGAAATCCACGGAATTAAAAATCGGCATTTGTAGAAATTGGAATTTCGTTGGGATCAGAAATCTTTAACCACTAAAGTCGAAAGCGATCTTCAATTCATTTCTGCCCCAAAAATTGGTTGAGAATTTGCGGAAATGTGCAAAGTCGAAAATCTATGCCATTATTGTGAAAATTCATAGGCTCATATGCAATTCACTTTTTCACCTGAGTTTTCTCCTAGGTGTTATTTTCAAACTTATCAATAAAATGCCTTATAGGCTGCTTCCACACAGGGACGTTACAGGCGCACATTAGTGCAGCCTGTAACGCTCCCCCAACGCACAGCAATGTAACACAAGTGGGCTGTTCACACTGCCCACGTTGCGTTACATGTAACGCTGCACGTTGTAGTGAAAGTGCAGCATGCTGTGCGTTCTAGCGGCTTTAGTCGCGTTAGACTGTTTGCACATGCTCAGTGGGGGGGCGGAGAGGAGGCGGGGAGGCGCTACAGTAGCCGCGCACATGGCTACTTAATATGGACTGCACTGGCGGCCGCTGATTGGCCACGTGATGCGGAGTGTCTTGCTCCGTCTTGGTGTGTAAGTAGCCTAAAGCTACCAGAAATCAAGAAAATACACAAAATAAGTCTGATAGTCCTTTTTTCTCCAACTCTTCGGTACTTTTTTAGTTGAAAAGTGCTGGAAAGTTATTTTAAATCGAAGTTGAAAAATTATCTCCTAGGAGAAAACTCAGGTGAAAATATGAATTGCATATGGGCCATAGTGAGCAAAAAAAGGTTCAATGTGCCGCAAGATTGAGCATTAAATATTTGCTTGCTTCTTCCTACTGGTGAAGACTGTCATGAGGAGCCAGGCTGCAAGTGAGTAACCGTCTTTATTTATTATTTACAGGTCCCCACCAGTGATACTAGAGATTTGGGAGGCACACTATCTAACTATGGCAAGAGAGGGCATGAAAAATGTAGCCAATTATTTTTGTGGATTTGAGGAAAGATTCTGCCCAATTACATGGGGGTGTGGGAGAAGTCTGCCTTTTGTAATTTTTGTGTTTGTAATTGTGTTTGTGGTTTACAGGGAAGGAGGGGTTCATCAACACTCCTGCTATGAACAGCCTTTCATTGTTCATTTGTATTTCTTTTGTAATGATTCAGTATTCTTAAAGAAAAAAAGAGTGGTAATTAATTACTAGTGATTAGCACAAATTTCACATGATCATGATTTTGCATCCTAATTCACAATTACGATGTAAAATCATAATGCAACATTTCAGAAAAATTTGAATTTTGCTTGAAACCATAAACAGGAACCATAATTTTGCATAATTTTTGCATAATTCTGTGCTGAATTTAGGGGTTAATAGAAAAAAGACCTTGTAGTTTGGGACTTTAAAAAATGCAAAGGGAAAATGTTTTTTAAACTGTAATTTTTCTGAGTTTAAAAGCCATTTTTCCTTTGCATTCTTAACTAAAAGGTCTTTTTGAAAAATAAGCAATTTTGGTGACAAAAGCATTTGGTATTAACCGTTAGTCGGCACAAAATTATGCAAAATTACAAATGGGTTACATGTCATGAAGTCGATTGAATTTCCAAATCGTAATTACATATGGCCTAGTTGTGAAAATTTACACAAAATTTTGTGTAATCATAATTGGAAGATCACGATAATCACTATTAATTACCTTAAGTGTGTTACTCATGTAAATGAGCCCGGAACCCCAAAGTGTTTAAAGGTGCGTACACACCTTTAATGGATTACCCCCTGGGAGTGTACCAATAAAATTAACCTTTTTTTGAATACACAGCTTCTTGTGTCTGCTTGTAGGAGGTATGTCCACCACTGCCTCCTAAGCATTTTTAAACGTTTTAATAGTTGGTTTTAATCTTTTGGCGCCTCTGCTCTTCATTACGTTACACCTTTTATGGATGTCATTTGGTTGTGGATTTGGACCCGATCCACTTCGATGGGCCGGACTGCACTATGGAACAGTGCTGGATGAAGGAGACAGAGAAAAGAGAGAGCACTCACTGTAATGGATGGGGACGAAGGGCCAAAAGGTTTCACCTATTTGTAGAGGCTGGTGTGACTTATGTGGGTTTGCCAGAAATTACACTTGTGTCCCTCTTGAGTCGTGGACCATGCGTAGAACTCGTGAGTTTGTGATCGTGGTTCCTGGTTGATGCAGGTGGCTTGTAAGAAGCAGACACACTGAGGCGTGCAATCAGTTGAGCCCGGCCAGTACAGGTGGGTTCCCCTGGCAATGTGAGGAGGTAAGGTATGACAGCAAGCGGACAGAGCAGAGTTAACCACAGTGAGAGGAAGATGCTGTTTTTAAAAACGTATGTATTGTGATGCGTTTCACAGGGAACACCCCTGTCTTATCAAGCATACATGAGGACAAGCAGAATAGATTGACTATAAAAAGAAGTTTAAAATTCCCTCCCACTGTGCCCATTAGGTTGGCATACTGGGGCAAAGGCTTAAGCCTGAAGTGGATTATGATTGGGTGTGTGTGGTGATGTCCCCAAATACATCAATAGTTTAATGAGGGGTATTGGCAACAAGAATGTTGATACATTCAAAAAGAGCACTGTGTTACCAAGTTCTTTCAACTGAAATGTTGTTATGCAATGCGATCAACGCATCGACAGTTATATTGCGAGTGGGAGCAGTGCGTCTGGAAGCATCAGTGTTGCTAATCAGTGCATACAGCAATGTGCTTTATAGGGCGCAGTGTAACAATTCGTATTCCAATATAGAATGGCCTCCTTAATGGGTATGGCAGACGCATGTTAGATAGTCTATTACATACCTCTGTGCCCTTCTTGTTCATTTCTCTGCCTCCTCCATAGGCAAACGCAGGGGAGGATTACAGCTGCCCAGAATCCCCCCTCAGACCAGGGCCGGTGCAGTGTCTGGTGACAGGCACATGTTCAGACACCAGAATATCTGCAGGCATCCTGCAGCTCACAGCACAGTGCTGCTGCCTGCACTATTTCTTTCCTGCCTACAGTTGACTTTGGATGGAGCAGCAGCATGTGTACAGAGCATGGAGCAGCTATGGGGAACATAACAGATTCAGGTATGAGCACAGCCCTGTTCCCTACTGTGTGAATGCTTCACTTTCCCCTTCATTAGCAATATCGGCTGTCCTCATTATTATCTGTATCCAAACTGCTCCTGATCAATCCCGTCGATAGGAAGCAGATCGGACATTTAGGAAATAATTGTCAGATCCTGTCAATGGGCCGCAAAATTGCATTATGTGTACCAGCATGATGTACCATATTATGATATTGCATTGTGCATTGCTGAGGTAGAACTTTCAGAAATCCACCCATTGAAAATCCTGGGTTTGCCCCTGCCCTCTGGCCTCTGCAATGAGCCCCCTGAAATTGGTGAAAAAGAGTCTGTCTGCCCCTTATACAGCAAGGGGTGGCCTTTGCAGGAGAGGGACTGCTGCTTAATGCCCACTCCAGCATCAGGAATGCTCCTTCCACTCCTCTTCCCTGCCTCTCCTCCGCCTCCTCCTAGAAAAAAAAGAGCTAAAGAGGACTTACTGAGCATGTCTGGAGCTCAGGCCGTTATGTGCACTTTTGTGAATGTGCCGCGGCCCAGAAGTACTTTTCCAGAGACCTGATGGATGGCAGGAGCGGTGAAGAACAACAAAAAGTGGAGCATTTGTATAAGCAAGACAAGCTGATTCAGGTAATATTTTTTTACTATTTTTGATATCTTGGATTCTCTTTAAAGTACTTGGGAACACTGTGTTTAACTAGGCATTTCCAAAAGGAAATAAATATATCAGCCTCCATACGTCTCTGACATCGGTTGCCCATCCATACTTATCTTTGTATGTACTGTAACATGTTTTTCCGGACACTCAGCATCTTTGTAATGCGAAAAATATCTGTGCTTTTTCCCACAGCAGGTAATGTAAAAATTAGAGAAAATGTACATAGTATTCGAAAATAGGCTTACAATTTTTTGTTTGTTTGCTTGCTTTGTTTATTTTTCTCTATGTGAAAAAAAATGTACATTAGATGTGAATAAGCCTATTGATTTACATGGCCTTTCAGTTCTGAAGCTTTTTCACATTGTGGAAAAATGCATGCACATTTGCAAAGTGTGAACCCTGCTTTAGTGTTTGTCCCTGCAACTGAGATCTTCTGTTCAAGTAAGAGCAGCCAGAGATGATATGAACATTCTTTTCAGATGGGTATTTAGTGTACATTACTTGCTGAGATAATGATGCCTATAGATACTTGAGCTGTTGATGTAAAGGCGTTCTTGGAGTTCAGATCTAAGCCAGTAATGTTGTATACTTCAAAGTAAATGTTTATGCTGAACAGTACTAGAAGGGTCTTTTGAACATGCCAAGTGTGGTTAGAAAAACTCAAGAGAGAATTATCATGAATGATATGTAACTGAAAAGAAGAGCATTTATTTTAAATACTGAAGAAATTACTGACAAAGTGTGGCACCACTCAGTTTCAATGTTTGTTTCGTTTGGAGGAAGAGTGTTGGTGAGGGAGTTTAGAATACAGAGGCTTTATGGGCAATAGTAGGTAGAAAAAAAGGTCAATTAGCAACTAAACATTACAAAAAGCTACAAAATATTCTAGAAAATTGTGAAAAGTTTTGTGTATTGTTGTAAATGCCTAACAACATATATATTTTTAATTTTAGATTGAGTGCTAAATGTCTGGAGTTAGATGTGACCTGATGTTTAACCTCCCTGGCTGGCGGTACGCAGTTGCAGTGGCTGCGTCTGCGGGAGGGATTTTTTTTAATAAAAAATGTTTTTTATTTGTTAGCTAGCACTAGGCTAGCTAACTACCGTATGTGTCCCAAGTCCCCCGGCACCTCTCTGAGCCCCCCAATCGCCGCCGGCTATATTTACCCGTCCGCGATCCCGCGAGAGACTCAGCTTCTCTATTCAGCTTCACTCGTCGCTATGGCGATGATCAGACATGACATCATGCTCAGTTCCGATCCTCCACATAGCGAAGCCTGGAGGTGAAGGCTGCGGCTGCGCCATCGCGGGATCCCTGGGGGGTATGTATTAGCGCGGTGATCGGGGGCGATCGGGGGGGACCGGAGGCACTTGGGCCACATGGTTAGCTAGCGAAGTGCTAGTTCAACAATATAAAGCTTGTTTTATTAAAAAAAATCCTCCCAGGGCCATGTGATCCCCTGCGGTGGCGAGCCCGAACGTAGGTCGGGCTTACCGCCAGGGAGGTTTATATAAAATCAATTTCTCAGTGAAACACTAAAAAGTTGTGTAAAAAAAAAGGTGCCCAGTAAAAAGGGCGCCGGAGATACCCGCAAGTAGAATAATGGTAAATTACATGATAGTACGGTAGAATCCCTTTATACTGAACTTCAAGGGACCTGTTCAAGTAGTTTACTCTATCAGAAGTTTACTCAATCAGGATGTCATACATTGTACACAGGTGCATGGTCAGGACCCAGGCAGAGTTTACTATAAAGAGATTCTACTGTAAAATATCAGCAATCTTTACCAATATTTGACTATGGCCTAACCTAACCCTTACTCTAACACAGAACCCTCCCTCTACTGATTCCTAACCCTAAGACCCTCTGGAGGTGCCTAACCATAACTCTTTCTGGTAGTGCCTAACCTTAACCACCCTGGTGACTCCTAACCTTAATATCCCCCTTTCCCGTGGTGGGTAACCCCTAACATCCCCCCCCCCCCCCCCCCCCCGTGATGGCTAACCTTAATCCGCCTGGTGGTGGCTAACCTAATGCTCCCTGGTGCCTAACTTTAACCACCTTGGTGCTTAACGTTAACTCCCCCTGGAGCCTAACTTTGTCTTTAACCCCTATGGATCTTTCACACACACTTGTAAACCTATAGACACCTGCCTCCTGACCCTAACACCACATAGTTTGCGTCATAGGCCACAATGTTGAAACCACGATTAGTGGCTATAAATGGTAAATAGCAGTTATAAACAGTAAATAGCGGGTGCCAGGGTTACCTGTCTCCGGGCGCCCAAATTACCGTTTATAGCCACTGATGGCGGCTTTTAACATTGCTGCCTATGGTGGCACCATTTCTAACAGGGTGCCTCTGGTGCTCTTTTTGCCTGCTTCGCAAAAAGTCTGCTGCTTTATACTAGGCAGATGGTAAATAGGCATGCATTCTACCCTCCAACGTTACTGTTTATTGCCTTACCTTTGAGTAAGTTCTTTGATTAAAGCAAACCTGAACTAAACTTTCATTCACTAAAGGTACTTTCTCACTTACACATTGTGTTGTGATGGGTTCTGTTTTGGGCACTGGAATGATGACCAATTCGCTCCACATCTGTTGAGGTGTGGTGCAATGGATTCTGCTGTTACTACGCAATATATGCAGGAGCGTACACGTTGATGCGTACAATGCTAGTCAATTAACCACTTCACCCCAAGGCGTTTTTTACCCTAACGGACAAGAGCGATTTTCACCTTTCAGTGCTCATCCCTTTCATTTGCCAATAGCTTAATCACTACTAATCACTATGAAATGATCTATATCTTGTTTTTTTTTTCACCACAAATTGGGCTTTTCAGAGTTAATATTTGTTTTCAGTAATTACTTTATTTTCTATGCATTTTAAAGGGAAATACAAGGAAAAAATGAAAAAATACACTATTTCTCCAATTTCATCCCCTATGGTTTTAATATAAACACTGCTGCTGTACATAAAACCCACACATTTTATCTGCCTAATTGTCCTGGTTATCACAAGATTTTAATTATGTCCCTAGTGCAAAGTATGGTGACAATATATCATTTGGAAATAGAGGTGTATTTTTTGGGGGGGTGGGTTTTTTTTCACAATTTTCACATGCATGTGCACGGGGATGCACTTGCACGCGCGGGAGCGCACACAGCGGCAGCAGCACTGTCTGACTTATAAAAACGTCCTGGAGCCATTAAGAGGCTCTAGCAGGACTTTTTATAAGTCAGCAAGTCTTTAAGTGGTTAAGGTGCATATTGGTCAGTTGCTTCTTTGTGTGCAAGCAAGCACATTTGTTATGTTTGGTTGCGTTACATGTACTAATAGCAAAAATATCATCTTTGCCTAGTTCTATATACCTAATTAACATTGTTTTTCTTATGATCATTGGCATCTAACCTTGCAGAATGTATTGTCTGTGTCTTGGGGCTGCTATACTGTCAAAAACCTATGCGGTTATTGCTTTTAGAATGTTCCCCAACTCAGTATCAATAAAATGACATCAGTGCCCAAATGTATGCACCTGCCTAATTTTATTTAAACAATTACTGAACACTTTCTATAAATCCAATAAACTTCATTTCACTTCTCAAATATCACTGTGTGTGTCTCCTACAGTATATAATATATTTCACTGACATTTTTTATCGTAACAACCAACGATTTATACAGGAAAATTATGACGATTAACAAGGTTGCCCAAACTTTCACATCCCACTGTATAACGGCCATCTCAACCCTAACCCCTCCCTAGTGGTGCCTAACCCTAAGACCCTCTGGTGGTGCCTAACCCTAAGATTCCCCTGGTGATTACTATGACCTAACTTCTCCCTACTCTCACACAGAACTCTCCCCTGGTGATGCCTAGCCCTAACCCCCCCTCCCTTTGTGGTGCCTAACGCCTCCCTGGTGGTGCCTAACCCTAAGACCCCCCCCCCCCACACTTGTGATGCCTAATCCTAACCCCCCTGCACCCCCAAATCAAAAATCTCAGCTATAAAAGGGTGCCCTTTTGTAGCAGAATCAAAAACCTTGGGCTACAAAGGGACGCCCTTTTGTAGCCGAATTGAAAATCTTGTAGCCAAAAAAGAAAACTTGGGCGCCCTTTTCACCACCTTGTAGCCCATATTTTCAGAAATAACATTGAAGTCTATGGAGGCGCCCTTTTAATACAGATGACTAAGGCGTCCTTTTCAACTGATTCCAGAAGATATTCAAGGCGTTATCAAGGCATTATTATGTAAAATAAGGGCTACTTACCCAGGGCTTCGTCCATCCCCAAGCTCCCAGCATGTCCCTCGCCGCAGCTCCGCCGTCAGCCATTCGCCACAGCTGCCTCCCGGTCCCCGGCGGTCGGCCTGCACTACGCCTGCACGAGTAGTTCTGCACCTGCGCAGTACGCTCCGGTCCACGTATTTTCTTAGAAAGACATCCTTTGTCTAGAGTGCCTGCAAATTCCAAATCAGGTTTCATTCTTCTGGTGGAAAATATATTTGTATGACTCTCAAATACATTTTTTAATTATGGTTTGAATTGTACCTTTTAATCATTTCCTGTTTTCCTTAAACAATCTCTTCTATTTAACCATTAATTAATCATATTGTATCTTCATCTCAGGCAATCACACCCAGTAACTCCAGAGGCAAAGCTAAAAATCCCAGGGCTGCATAGAGCTTGTCATCCAACTCCACCTAATAAGTGCTCTATGTGCTGCTCTACTGTGTCAGTGTAATAACTAAACTGGCTGCGGCAGCACATAATTGGTCTGCTCCATAAGTAACAATTTAAAGTATTGCTTAGCATGATTTGGTGGTGTACAGTTTTGGAAACAGATGCAAAGGTCACATGTCTAACATCGATGATAGATGATACAGCCAGAACCCAAAGCCTGGCCACTTCGGATTCTGGACAGTCAAAACTAGAAGTAGCCGTCTTACTGCAGCCAAAGTCCGAAATGAATTGAATCCTGGCGGTTCCGTGCTCCTCTCCTCGGCTCTGGCTTCTCCCCCTGCCCCCTGTCTATTTACCTCTGGCAGCTGGACACACGCACATGCACACAGAGTCATTCATCACTGCAGGAAAGAACAGAGGGAATGCTGCAGACATTGCTTCTGTTAGCACCTGCTCTGAAGGAACAAACAGCACGAATCCCTGCTTTTCTGAAGTGACTAATGACTCTGTGTGCATTAGTGTTGTCCAGATCATGAACAATTCGGATCTTTGATCCGAATCTATTTTGTGAGTCGAATCATCCGAATCAGCAAAATGAGTGATTCTGATTGCAAAAGGGGCGGGGCCAGGAGCAACACGCCCCCTCTCAGCGGGCAGCGGGGTCCTGGAAGCAGAGCAGAGATGGATCGCTCTGTTGGAGGGGACTCAGGGGAGCCAGCCTTGCAGGGACAGGTAGAGGGGACGTGGGTGCCACTGCCAGATATGTGTAGAGCACACATACTGGCTATAACGTGCTGCTCATTACAGGCTGTCTGTTCCGTAGTTGTGCACAGTGAACACATTGGAAACTTTTGACTCAGCTCAGCACAGCTCAGTAACTTTGCAGGCACTGTGATTGCAGCGCAATATGATCCTCCTGCACTCGCTCTAAACAGCTGCACTTATCTTCTGGGAATACTTTGAGGAATGCTTTCTTTCACTGTGCGACGTTTCCATTCAAGGTATACAGATGAACATGTAGGTGAAATATATGTAAAGCATGATTGCAGCATGTGGGTATTGTGTGCAAACAAACATTTCTGCTCTCTGCTCGTCCCTTCTCTGTCCACTCCCTGCCCTCTGTCCATCTTCTCCCCTTCTCTGTGTGTCCACCCCCCTCCCCTTCCCTTGTAAAATGATCCGAGATTCGGATCAAAGATCCGGATCTTTTCAATGATCCGATTCGAATCATCCGGATCATTGAAAAGATCCGAACTTCCCATCTCTAGTGTGCATGTGTGTGTGTCCGGCTGCCAGAGGTAAATAGGAGGGGAGCAGGGGAGGAGCCAGAGCCATGGAGAGGAACACGGAGCCGTCAGGATTCAATTCACTCCTATTATTAGCCACAGTAAGATAGCCACTTCTAGTTTTGACCGTCCAGATCCAGAAGTGGCCAGACTTCGGGTCCTGTCCGTAACACACGCACACACGCACACACGCGTGCGCGTGCGTGCATGCGTGCGTGCGTGTGTGTGTATATCTATATATACAGAAATACAAAGGGGCTGCAGCACACAATAGGAATACAGTGGCATATATATATATATATATATATATATATATATATATATATATATATATACAGGATCTTCTCAAAAAATTAGCATATTGTGATAAAGTTCATTATTTTCTGTAATGTACTGATAAACATTAGACTTTCATATATTTTAGATTCAAATACAAACAACTGAAGTAGTTCAAGCCTTTTATTGTTTTAATATTGATGATTTTGGCATACAGCTCATGAAAACCCAAATTTCCTATCTCAAAAAATTAGCATATTTCATCCGACCAATAAAAGAAAAGTGTTTTTAAAACAAAAAAAGTCAACCTTCAAATAATTATGTTCAGTTATGCACTCAATACTTGGTCGGGAATCCTTTTGCAGAAATGACTGCTTCAATGCGGCGTGGCATGGAGGTAATCAGCCTGTGGCACTGCTCAGGTGTTATGGAGGCCCAGGATCAGGCACGTGCAGAGGGGGGTGCTCTGGGTGCCCAGGCACCCCCCCCTTTTTTAAATCAGCAAAAAAGGCCCCTCTGATCGCGCAAAATAAGCCCCCCCCCACCGCGGTAAGCCCCGCCCACCCGCGAGAAGCTCCGCCTCTACCTTGGGCACTTTCAGGTGAAGAGGCCTGGATAGGAATCCTAGTGTGGCATACTGACCTCACCCTCCACCTAGGACCCATACTGACCTCTACCTCCCCAAGCACCCATAGTGACTTCTCCCTCACCCACAGGGACCTTTCCATCCACCTAGCACCCACAGTGACTTCTCCCTCCCCAGCACCCACAGTGACCTCTCCATCCACCTAGCACCCACAGTGACCTCTCCCTCCACCTAGCACCCACAGTGACCTCTCCCTCCACCCAGCACCCACAGTGAACTCTCCATCCACCTAGCACCCACAGTGACCTCTCCCTCCACCTAGCACCCACAGTGACCTCTCCCTCCACCTAGCACCCACAGTGACCTCTCCCTCCACCTAGCACCCACAGTGACCTCTCCCTCCCCCAGCACCCACAGTGACCTCTCCCTCCCACAGTGACCTCTCCCTCCACCTAGCACCCACAGTGACCTCTCCCTCCACCAGCACCCACAGTGACCTCTCCCTCCCACAGTGACCTCTCCCTTCACCTACCACCCACAATCACCTCTCCTTCCCCAAATCTAGCAGTGATCCTGCCTACCCCAGCACCTACACTGACCTATCCTTCCCCCAGCACCCACAGTGATCTTTCCCTCCCCCAGAGGCTACCCTCCTGTCCCCTGCAGCACTTACAGGGACCTCCCATCCCAAAAGCAGCGCCCACACTGATCTCTCCCAACACACAGCATCCACAACTACTCCCTCCTCCAATAACTACAATGACCTCTCCCAGCACCCACAGTGACCTACCCTTCCACCAGCACCCACACTGACCTCTACCTCCCCCAGCAACCACACTGACCTCTACCGCCCCTAGCAGCAACTATGCCATTCATAGCAGTACCCACAGTGACCTCCCACTCCCTGCACGCACCACAATCCCACCAATACTCAGCACCCACATTACACTCGACCAGTAACCCCCACTATAGCAAGCACCCAGTACTTGCACCAAGCAACTTTCACCCAATACTTATATCCGACCTCCATATGGCACTTAGTACTTGCATCATTCACCCTATAGCTGGCACCCAGTACTCACACCCACTTGGCACAGTACTTGCACATTATCTGAACTCACATAAACCAGTACTAGCACCCAAAGTACCTGCACTCAGAATCCACATGGCACACAATGCCCACCCATAGCTAGCACCTAGTGCAGGCAAGGCACCAAGTATTCACACCCATGTACCTGCACCCAACACCCACATGTTTCATCTGCAGTAGTTTCAGTTGCACTAAGCCTCCACTTGGTGCCCAGCACAAACACCAAACACTCACATATGACATCTAGTACTTGCACCCAGAACTCACAAGGGCTTGAGTACCTGCAATCAACACCTACATGATGCTTGACACCAACCCATACAGCCAGAATGCACATGACACCCTGTGCCAGCACCCAGAACCCACATGGCACCCAGCATCTGCCTTTAGCACTCACATGACAACAAATACCCCACTAGCCATCACCCATTACCCAGATGTTACCATGTACTCGCTCCCAGTACCCACTTGGCACTCAGTATTAGCACCTAAGACCCACATGACACCCTATAACCCCCATAATCAACACCCACATGGCATAGTACTCACACAGCACAAAGTTCCAAAGCCATTATATGCACCTAGTACCCATCCATGGCCAGCACTCAAATAGCAACCAGTACCCACCCTTGGTCTGAACCCATATGAGACTCAGTTCTCTCCCATGGCACACATCCAGACCACACATGGCACTCCCTGCTCACTCATGTCCAACACTCACATGGCTCCCTGTACCAATTAGCACTCACATGGCACCCACTATTGTTTATCGCCTTCTGCTACTCATTCAGCACCCAATACAGCATAGCACCCACTGCAAATAAACACCCAATACAAACTGGACCTTGGTACCCACAGCAGCTTGACACGGACTGTACTTTGGCACATCGGCACCCACTGCAACTTAGCACAAACTGGACCTTTGCGTCTTACCACCCACTGCATCTGTGCACCCACTGCACCTTGGCACTTACTGCAGTTTTGCATCTACTAATGCTTAGCAACCACTGCATATTGGCAACCACTGCTTCTTTGCCTGAAAAGACGCTTGGGTGCTGATCTAGAGGGACAGAGGTCCCAGTAATGAAAGGTGAATCCATGCCTACATCAGGCTCCACTGTGCCCAATCTAATAGTGCGCACCTATGACTGCTGATTTGAGGGTGGTGGCACCAAAGAAGTTGGTTGGAAGAAGACACAAAGTCTGCCTGATACTTCTATAAAGGTGTGTGTGTGTGTGTGTGTGTGGTAGGGGGGGGGGGGTGTCAAGACTGCCTAGTGCTTTCTGGAGAAGGGGTATTACATACACAATTTAGCACGATTTATCGATTAGGGCCCCTTTTTCAAATTTGAGCACCCCCCCTTGAGAATCCTCTGCACAGCCCTGCCCAGGATGCTTCGATAGCGGCCTTAAGCTCATCCAGAGTGTCGGGTCTTGCGTCTCTCAACTCTCTCTTCACAATACCCCACAGATTCTCTATGGGGTTCAGGTCAGGAGAGTTGGCAGGCCAATTGAGCACACTAATACCATGGTCAGTAAACCATTTACCAGTGGTTTTGGCACTGTGAGCAGGTGCCAGGGCGTGCTGAAAAATGAAATCTTCATCTCCATAAAGCTTTTCTTTTTTTTTCGCATTGTGCTAGCTGTGTGGGTGTACCGATCGCCGCCGCATGCCGCCGATGCGCCGCTACGTGCCGTGTAACAGCCCCCCCCCGAGACCCCGTGCGCAGCCTGGCCAATCAGTGCCAGGGATCTCTAATGGGTGGATCGGGACTCCCTCCGACGCCATGATGTCGATGACGTCATCCTGATCATCGCCATGGCAACGGGGATTACCTGTTTGCTCTGATCGCCGGAGGCGATCGGAAGGGGTGGGGGGATGCCACTGCACAGCGACTATCATGTAGCTAGCGCTAGGCTAGCTACATGATTTAAAAAAAAAAAAAATTTAAATAGTGCTGCGCAGCCACCCTGGTGCATTTAATAGAACGCCAGGGTGGTTAAACAAAATTAGGTAGGTGCATAAATTTGGGCCCCAAAAAAAAGAAATGAAAGCAATATTTAGTAGATCCTCCTTTTGCAGAAATTACAGCCTCTAAACGCTTCCTGTAGGTTCCAATGTGAGTCTGGATTCTGGTTGAAGGTATTTTGGACCATTCCTCTTTAGAAAACATCTCTAGTTCATTCAGTCACCACATATATTCAATTATATTCAGGTGTGGGGACTGAGATGGCCATCCAGAACGTTGTACTTGTTCCTCTGCATGAATGCATTAGTGGATTTTGAGCAGTGTTTAGGGTCCTTGTCTTGTTGAATGATTCAACCCTGGCGCAGCTTCAGCTTTGTCACTGATTCCTGGACATTGGTCTCCAGAATCTGCTGATACTGAGAGGAATACATGGATCCCTCAACTTTGACAAGATTCCCAGTCCCTGCACTGGCCACACAGCCCCACAGCATGATGGAACCACCACCATATTTTACTATAGGTAGCAGGTGTTTTTCTTAGAATGCTGTGTTCTTTTTCCTCCATGCATAACGCCCCTTGTTATGCCCAAATAACTCAATTTTAGTTTCATTGGTCCACAGCACCTTATTCCAAAATGAAGCTGGCTTGCCCAAATGTGCTTTAGCATACCTCAAGCAGCTCTGTTTGTGCTGAGGGCGAAGAAAAGGCTGCCTCTGCATTACTCTCGCATACAGCATCTCCTTTTGTAAAGTGCGCCGAATGGTTGAACGATGCACAGTTACTCTATCTGCAGAAAGATAATGTTGTAGGTATTTGGTGCTGGTCTGTGGGTTGACTCTGACTGTTCTCACCATTCATTGCTTCTGTTTATTCAAGATTTTTCTTGGTCTGCCACTTCGAGCCTAATTTGAACTGAGCCTGTGGTCTTCCATCTCCTCAATATGTTTCTAACTGTGGAAACAGACAGCTGAAATCTCTGAGAGAGCTTTCTGTATCCTTCCCCTAAACCATGGTATACAATCTTTTTCTTCAGGTCATTTGAGAGTTTTTGAGACCCCCATGTTGATACTCTTCAGAGAAAATTAAAAAAGGAGGGAATTGACTCCCTTAAATACTCTTTCCCATAACTGGATTCACCTGTGTATGTAGGTCTGGGGTCACTGAGCTTACCAAGCCAATTTGAGTTCCAATAATTAGTTCTAAAGGTTTTGGAATCAATAAAATGACAAATGCACCTGCCTAATTTTATTTAAACAATTATTGCACAATTTCTGTAAATCCAATACACTTCATTTCACTTCTCAAATATCACTGTGTGTGTCTCCCATATGATATATTTAACTGACATTTTTTATTGTAACAACCAACGATTTATACAGGAAAATCATGACGATTAACAAGCTTGCCCAAACCTTCGCATCCCACTGTATATACGGTATATCGCAAAGGCACATTTCTGTAAATATTGTATTATATCTTTTCATGGGAAAGCACTGATAATAAGACACTTTGATACAATATAGAGATAAGTTCCAATTTTCACATAGGAATTCAGCATTCCTCGGAATGTGGACTTTGAAATTCTGTGTGAAATTCCTGGGAGTGTGGACTGTTATAGATTAATGTACAGAGCCCCACGGGATCCAGGCTACGAATTTTGGCTATGCTACCCTGCATAGGTGACAAGGGGTTAAAGAGGCTTGTGACCATAGAATGTATGGGGGCTTTGCAATTAACCATGGAATTCGGCTGTATTAATGTAAGTGGAAAAATTCCGCTAAATTTCAAGAAATTTCATTTTACCAACTTTAAAAAATGGGGTGTTTTTTTTTGAACTATTCAAAATCAATTTTCTCAAAGTGGAATTCAGCAATTATAGCCATCTCTAACAGAAGCCAAAATAATCAGTGAACAGCTTTTATAACTGTAAATTTGACTTCCCATCAAAATAACTTGACACTGTTATACAAGTTGTACACTGACTACTCTACACTGTATCAAAGTGTCATATCTTCATTGCTGTCAAATGAAAAGATATAATAAAATATTTACAAAAATGTAAGTTGTGCTCACTTTTGTGAGATACTGCATTTTTTTTTTTACTTTTTATTGATCCGGAGGATAAGTGCATAGGAAACATTACAGATCATTACCAACATTGTAATACAAAGATAGTTTCCATACATTACATAGCTGATATAAATATTCTCCAACATTATGAACAAAGATATCAAAGTGCTTTAATCTAGTCTAACTACCCAACATGGGCTCATAACCTAGCCCTAGTACAATACCGACAGGACTAAAATCAAGACTGATTTCAAACAATGGCTTGGATATAAAGCATCCTCTGGACCACTGTTTACTATTTCACTTGCGTCCCTGGAGGTAATTAAAGCCCCCCTCGACACACTTCTGCTGACCTGCTACCTCCAAATAGATAATGGGCTTGATTCACAAAAGAGTGCTAACTGTTAGCACAGGCGTTTTCGCGTGAATTTTCGCATTGCGCACGATTGTGAATTTTCGCGCGACACGATAACGTTTTCGCGCGCAAACGCGAATTTTCGCACAAAAACAATATCGATTTCGCAGTAAAATTCGCGTTTGCACACGAAAACGTTATCATTTCGCGAGAAAATTCGCGATCGCGCGCAATGCGAAAATTCACGCGTAAACGGCCGTGCTAGCAGTTAGCACTCTTTTGTGAATAAAGCCCAATGTCTTCACAACTCGGATTACCAGCTAGGGACAGCATTGTATGTGTTATATCAGATAAACCAGATAACAAAAAACCAATAACATAACTGATTAGCACCCCTCCCCCCACCCCCATCTCTCAACCAGCATTAAAAATGTATTTCCTTTTAAACAATGCACATTGCCTGGGTGTTCTGCTGATCTATTGCCTCTAATATTTTTAGCCACAGCCCCTTAACAAGCATGTAGGTCAGATGTTTCTGACAAAAAAAAATCTGAAAAGAGTAGTTGTATATTTGTTTCAGGTGTGTGATTCAGACACTACTGACCACAATGATCAGCAAAACAGACAGGCAAATGGTGTTGTTTAAAAGGAAATAAATATGGCAGCCTCCCTATGCCTTTAAAAAAAAGTTTTCTTAATGGAGCTTTTACTTTTTAGTTCTCCACTTGTCAAGATTCAGGTTTACATCTTTTATCATGAACGAGGCGAGATAATATTTCCTTTGTGTGTACTGAGTCATAGCCGACGTGTTTTATTCATTCCATGGCCTCCGATTCCAGGTCTCCAACCTTCCGGCGGGAACAAAGTCAGGCATTAAAAAATAAAAAAGATAAAAGGATTCCAGAGTAATGGTTACTTGGACAGAAATTAAATAAACGCCAACACAGAGCCTTCTAGAAGGTCGGATCTAGCCTAACATGTTATAGATCATTTTATTTGTTTCCTCTCTGCTAGATAAATAACACCAATCTCCGCATACTACTTTATTTCTGAGTTGAAAAAAATTTGTTTTGGTGTTCAAGCAGCAACAATAAGAAGTTTTACTGTACAACCGGTTATAGGAAGCTTCACATTTTGTTAAAGTGTACCTGATGATGAAAATGATTTTTACTTACCCGGGACTTCCTCCAGCCCCATGTACTTCATGAACTCCCTCAAAGTCCTCCCGGGCCCTCCGGTTGTGCCACTAAGTATGAGACTACTGCGCGCAACCCCTGATTGTGCTCCCTTTATCGAGAGTGTTCTGCGCATGCGTAGTTCATAACTGCACTTGTGCAGAACACTCACAGCCACAAGTGCGTGATGGAGGAAGTGTTTGGCCCAGAAGATCACATGTACAGTGGCCCACAACCCAGCTGCATTGCGGGCTTCACAGTAGCACAGCAGAGCGGATTTGAAAGACATCAAGGGAGCTGACGGACTACAGGGGCTGGAGAAGGCGCCAAATAATTAAATATCATTTTCATCAGTTCATCACAGGTTTACTTTAAAGTGAACCCAAGTCAAAGACATACCTAAAAATCAAAAAATTACCAAAGTAGAAGTAGGGAAGCCTCTGGTTACTGTTGAGCTTTACTGGAGCCTCCTTGTTGCTGCTCGCCGAGATCCTACGTAAAATCCGGGCCACACTCCACTTCATGCACAAGCAGAGCCATGTTGCAACAGCACAAGTACAGCTGCACCTGTGCACGAGTGGCTGCAGCTTACTCGCGCAGGCCCTTGTCAGATTTCTTCGGGGGTTCTGCACTCTGCAATGGGGGCCTGGAAGTGGGAGTGTGAAGCCTCTATAGGATCCAGAGGCTTTTCTCTTCTTTCGTAAGTATGTGTTTTTTTAAGTATGTCTGTATGTCTTCGGCTCAAGTACAGTTTAAAGTCCTATCCAGGCACAAATGTTTTCATATGCCCAAGTCGGTTGCAGCTGATGTTACCAGCATTCCCTGCAGCACAGACCACACAAAATGACAGAACTGATGCTCTCTCCTGTCTTTGAACCACCCACTTGAAGGTTGAAAAGCATTATGATGCAGATTTAAGCAGCAACAGTTCTGCCTACAGTGTTTGATTTTAACTCTTTGTGCAAATGGGTAAGGGATGCTGTAGTACCCCTATACTAATTTTACCTGGTGGGGACCAGCATACTCTCGGTATGGAGAAGAGCTTTGGGGAGAGAGGGAGTAGAGCTCCCCATATCATGGACCATGCAGGAAGACAGAGAACAACTAGAGAAGGTAGAGTAGATAGATAGTGTGAAACTGGGATTATAAGAGTTGGAGAAGTGGGTGTGGCCAGTCTAGGGGTTAGGGATAGGTACAAGGAGAGTTCTGTGTGAGAGTACAGTTAGGTATAGTTGCACTAAAATACCTGTGATATCTATATTTGTATTCCTATGCTTACTACAAGTGTATATATATTGTTTTTTGTTATAGACGGTATTGTGCCATTTAATTACCGTTCATTCAAAATATTTAGCACTTGGTTTTCATTTATAATATCGAAATGAAAAATATTGTTTTAGATAAAAGATTTCGTCCATATCCCGTGCCCTTTTTTCCAGACGCCCTTTTTGCATGGACACCCATCAAGTGGTAATGAAAAGTAACATTGCAAACATAAAAGCTTAAAATTTATTGTAACTAATAAACCCTTGCTAATAAAATAGACAAATTTAAAGTAAACCTATAGAGAAAAAAGTTCCCCTGGGGGGTTACTTACCTTGGGAGGTGGAAGCCTCTAGATTTGTATGAGGCATCCCCATCCTCCTCAGACAGCTTGTACCAGCGCTGGCTTCACCGCAGTTACTACTGGCAGCTGAATAACTGCGGTGAAGCAAAAGAAAAGAACTGTCAGTTAGTCCTAGGGAAGGGGCGGCACAACAGTACTTACATGTAAAAAGTATACTTTCTGGTATGTGTAACGATCGGTGTAACACAGAGAGGGTCTGATTACCGGTGATCTGCAGTATCACCGAGAATGCAGAATATACCCGATTATTGATGATCTGCAGTATCACCGATAATCAGATATATCTTCTAACCTCTGGACACCTGAGAGAAGAGAGTGTTTGGTGCAACAGTAATACTTGAGGAAAGCACCCGAGGGATGGGTGATAGACAGTATGAGCTACTGTTAAGGATTAGCTTCCTTCCACAGGCCTGATGCTCCCCAAGGGGCGGAGCCAGACTGAGACAGGGGGAAGGACAGAAACGTGAGTGACACCAATGGTGGAAGTGTCACTGACAGATCTGGGAACTATCTCCTAACAGGAGAGATAGTTCTCGAGGTCGGACAGGCCAGGTCGTTAACACACGGACAGATAAAGTACAGAGACAGTAGGCAGATTCAGAATCCAGAGACTAGCCGAGTTTTGGCAACAGAGAATCAGAAAGACAAAGTACAAAATCAGAGATCAGGAGAATGGTCAGGCAAGCAGAAGGTCATAACAGATAATCAACAATGCCTAAGCTTAAGTGTGAGCTCCAAGATTCTCACACTCCAGGAACTAACTAGATAATACAAATAATACAGATGGTACAGAAATCCTAGACTAAGGTGTGAGTTCCGTGGCCGTCAACACCTTGGAAACTGGTCTAGATACAATACAAATAGTAACAGAATTCCTAGGCTAAGGTGTGAGCTCCGTGATCATCAACACCTTTGGAAACTGATTAATACACACAGATACTGACAAGGTCTGAGTGCTACCACGTAGTGATCGCAACGCCAGACACCAGAGAAATGACCAGCACCCAGTATATATACACAAGCGCTCTCCAGCGCCTCCCCTAAGTGCTGGACCAATGAAAGTTGCTGCAATTGTCAGCTGACCGGCCTGGTCAGCTGACCCTCCTCTGACTGCCATAAAGGCCCTGCCTCTCTGCGCGCGCGTCCTCCTAAACCAGTGTGGACTATCAGTCCCAGCCACACCCGTCATGTGTTGTAATGTTTCTGCTGTATTTGATGCGGAATCCGCCGCCACGCTGTCTGGGCGTGCGGTGTTTACTCCGCATTCCGCCTTACTGAGAGAAGCAGGCCTATGCGAGCAACTAGCCGCATTGGACGCGGAATCCGCCGCCCTATAGTCAGAGCATGCGGCGGTTTCTCCGTGCTCCGACTGCGCCCCAACTGCCATGTCAAACGCGGAATCAGCCGCCTCACTCTGAGTATTGGAGGCGGCATTTCCGAGTTTTCTCACAGTATGTTATGGAAATGATAAATTATAAAACAATCCCTTTAAAGAGGCCCTGTAGTGACATACTGCAGAGTAGAATGCAGTAAATGATTCACAAGGCCGGATTTATACTTTAGTATGTTAGGGCTCCTCTTCCATGTGCACTAGCACCCCCCCCCCCCACACACACTTCATGTGCAGCCCCCTTTTCCATGTGTTACATCCATGTATACAGCCCCTCTCTTTTATGCACAGCTCCCTTGAGTTTCAGCTTCACTTTTTCATGTGTTTCTCCCAATTTTCCGCCTTCTCTTTCAAATATAGCAACCGCATTTCATGTCCAGGTGCCCTCTCAGGTTTTAGCCGCCCAAGACACGTGCCTTCGTGGCCTTTCCAGAAATCTGGCCCTGATGATTCAGGATACCCAGTTTTATGTTCTACTGGTTTCAACATCAGAAACACTACCTATATTTATAAATTGCTCTATATTGGCATATACCCCTGCCCTCCCAGTGATGTTTAGCCTAGGCTTTTTATTATGCACCCTTCTTCTCCCAGGGAACCCTGGGAAATCAGATGTTGTTTCTGCTCTCTTTGGAACACACAAGATACTGTATAAACATTCTGCAGTGATGCATCCTGTCAGCAGTAAACATGTTGCAATGGGCAAACACTGTTGAAATAATTGCTATAGTACAGGTAGTCCTCGGGTTACGAACGCCCCGCTGATACGAACACCCTGACGATTGATGGCGTCACTGCGAGCGCTGGATTGCGGCGATTTAAATGTTTTAAAGTACATTTACAGTGATCTAAAGATGCAGTGATTGGATTCATTTCGCCTTAAAAGGAATGTCACTGAATAGAATGCAATGAATAAGATTGCGTATTGTTTTACAATATTACAGGTAGTCCTCGGTTAACGAACGAGATAGGGACTGTAGGCTTGTTCTTAACCTGAATCTGTTCTTAAGTCAAAACAGTGTACGAAACGCCCCAACTATTGCTCCGCCGCGTCGATGGCATCACGGTGAGCGCCGGATTGCGGCGATTTAAATGTTTTAAAGTACATTTACAGTGATCTAAAGATGCCATTTGTGTGGGGGGAGGTGAGCAGATACATACTGCACACCTCCCATGTCCTGGCCTCACCCTCTGCCTCTGCAAAACACCTCCGTGTCGCTAAACAGATCCGCGCCCTCTGACCCGGATACTGTTACTGCGCTGTGCATGCGCAGTATGCCAGGTCACCTCCTGGCCTGCGTCAGAGGGCGCGGATCTGTATAGCGACACGGAGGTGTTTTGCAGAGGCAGAGGGTGACGCCAGGACATGGGAGGTGTGCCGTATGTATCTACTCACCTCTCCACACACAAATGGCATATTTAGATCACTGTAAATGTACTTTAAAACATTTAAATCGCCGCAATCCGGCGCTCGCCGTGACGTCATCGACGGGGCGGAGCAATAGTTGGGGCGTTTCTTACACTGTTTCAACTTAAGATCAGATTCAGGTTAAGAACAAGCCTACAGTCCCTATCTCGTTCGTTAACCGAGGACTACCTGTAATATTGTAAAACAATAAGCAATCTTATTAATTGCATTCTATTCAGTGACATTCCTTTTAAGGCAAAATGAATCCAATTACTGCATTAGGCAAATGCTAAATATGTACGCTGCAATGACACAAGAAAATCATAATGAATGCATGAATGATGAATCCATACCAATATCCTGAGCCAGTCGTGCAGCTCAGTACAGGTTTTGACCTATACTGACATCAGATAAATTTCCTCATTCACTCCCAAAGGTTATAACAAAACTATGTCAGTTGCTGCCATATAATAATAATACCTACAAGGTCAATACGGTATTCTGTGCATCTTTTTATATAATCTATGAGTCAGTTCGTGGATTCTCTATATGATTCATAAAGCCAGGATATCTTTTTTTCATGAGAACATGGAGTGCAATGTGAAAGAGCTCTATAGAACACACACTGACGCATGAGATCTGCCACAGAGAACAATCTCCGTCAAATGTGTTCTTTGAGAATATCGAGCATAATGGAACATAGCATAATGCTGCAGGTGATTGAAAATGCACAGAGCTTGCAAATATATACCAAGGAGAAAGAAAACAGGATTCTTATTAAAAGTTCATTCCAGTCAAACATGGAATTTTGCAGCCGAACTTACCTGCTGAGAATCTCTTACTTTCATCCTTCTTTACTTTCTGCCTATGGCTTCCCTGTTAGACTAATTCTTGCAGTTGCCAAAAAGCATCACCTGCTGCCTAGCAACTGGGGATTGAGCAAAGGGATCAATATACACTGATGCTGGGATTAGGAGTAGTACAGTCTATCTCTTCTAAGGGTCGACCCCGTTGTTGATGGCGTAGTAGAGAAGCATGGACTAGAGGGTAGATATACAGTAAATTGTAGGTTGCCGCTTTCAATGGTGAATGCCAAGTCCAAAAAGCTGATTCCACCCAGAATGGCTGTCGGGGGCATCTCTGTGGAATGTTTATTCACTCAATGTTCTGAGAACAGTATAAATAATACCTGGTCTCCCAGAATTCTCTGGGAGCAGAATTCTACATAGCTAAACAGCCTAGACTGTGACATCGTTGGGAGGTTAGGGCTAGGTACCAATATACAGCAACATATTGATATAGGAGGTGTTTCTGATGGTGAAACCAGGATAATTAATGTAAAACTGGATATACTGAATACTTTATTGTATTCTACTATTTGTCACTAATAATATTTGTGACCGCACTAATTAGCCAATCAGGATGTTGTGGTTCATGATATGATTTTATTGTTGGTGGTGCCACTAGGCCGTGAGAGGGCTTAGGATGCTGCCGGCACTACTCCTCTCACCTTTAAATTGACTGCAAAACTCCTGCAGCCAGATATAGGGTAAGTTAGGTGCTACTTAGGCCCGGTTCACATTAGCGGTTGTTTGCCAAACGGACCGGATGACCTGACCGGATCCGGACCGGATCCGGATCGGAACCGTACGGTTCTGATCCGGATCCGATCCGGATCCGGTCAGGTTGCATCAGGTGGTAATCAGGATGCGATCCGGATCCGTTTGGCAAAGTAACGTAAAAAAAAAAAAAAAAATGTTGGGGGTCTGGGAGGTCAGCAGAAGGGGGACCTGTGGAATCAGGCCCTCTGCTGTTTAGCACTCACCTCCACCTGCGACATGCTGCCAACATCTCCGGATCCGGATCCAGCTGTGCTGCTCCACTCCAAAATGCTTGCCCACGTGTCCCCAGCCAATATCGCCGCAACAATCCGCATAGGAAGTGGGGTAGAACATCCGGATTTCTCAGCCAGTGTGTTGTGCGGCCTCCGGTTCCCATTGGTTTGTATTGGCCGGATGGTGCAGTCCGGCTCCGCCCCGGATACGGCTGCCGGAGGGGCCGGATGAAAAAATAGCGCATGTTGGAACGGAGGCCGGAGTCCGGATCCGGCCCGGATCCGGTCCGGCTCCGGTTCTGCAGAACGGACCCATGTGAACGGACGCATAGGCTTTAATTGCTATGCCGTGCGTCCGTTCCGTCCGTTCTGCAGGCGGTGCGGCTCCGGCACGGCGATTCCGGAGGGCCACCGCAAGTGTGAACCGGGCCTTAGTCTTGGAGTGCCTGCTATTTCTCTTTCCATACTATTCTAAATGGCTCTTGTATTGATCCTCTTGTGGTACATTTACAGTGATGGTATGCCAATACGGAAGTGTAATAATATGGGAAAATTGGAAAATATTCAGACAGTACTAATTAGTCAAATATGCCAAAAATTAGGAACAGCTGTATTTGAAATATAACATCCTTAAGGGCTCTTTTCCACTAGCAATCACAATCACAAATCACAAACGCCAGTGATTGCGATTGCGATTTTTCATTAATTCTGTTATGCGATTGCGATTTGCGATTTGCATTGCATTATCATTTTAAAAATCGCTCCAGCAAGCGATTGCGATTTGCGATTAGCGATTTCCAAATCGAATCACAGTAGTGGAAAATACTTCTCATGATTTCTATGATAAAGTAACAACCCTAGCGATTTAAAAATCACTAGCGATTTGCGATTTTGCGATTCAGCAATCTCAATCGCTCTAGTGGAAAAGGGCCCTAAAGGTGCTCCATCACAACCAATAGATTCTCCATATAACAAGGATATTTTAATTTATTAGGATATTTTATATTTATAACTTTGCAAAAAGTTCAAGAAACCATACAGCTTTGCAGATAATGTTTTTCTTTTATTTATACCAATCTTCAATAGACACATACAGTAAATATTCATCTTCAAGAGTGAAAAAAATACATCAAACAGGAAGGTACTGGAAATTGGTCCACCAAGTACTTCAGCAAAAAAATTTTACATTCCGCTTCAAGAGGTAACAATTTAAAAAATAACAGGCCTTGTCAGAAGCTTTTTGTATTTTAGGCAACATGCTAGCTTGTTTTAAGTCTTGATTTGCTCTTCCTCAGGACTTAAATAATTGAGAAAACTAAAATAGAAATGTATACACACAATAAAGATCAATCAATAAATATACAAAGACCTGAACCATTAATGTAAAAAAAGAGAAGAAAGAGGAAGACCACAGAGAGCACATAGTTACATAGTTTGGTTAAAATAATACATATGTCCAATTAAGTCCAAACAGAGAAAATAAATAAAATTGAGTAGTCGACCAAAGTGAAATGAAGCAGCTCCACTAGTAATGCTGGAAGACATCAGGACTAGAACAAAGTCTGCTAAGTAACACAACCTAGGATCACAAAAAATAGGGCTATGCATACATCTATGTATAAATCAACAGAAACCATGATAGCAAGGATGAAAATGGGCTATAGAACATATCTTTCTCACAATGGCCCTTATTCAATTCACCTTTTCTCCTAAGTTTTCTCCTAGGCAATACTTTCACACCTTATCAATATACTGCCTATTTAGCCACCAGCAAGCAAACAAAAATTATAATTTTGACACTTGACAGTACCCTTTTCACCTACTTTTTGGTACTGTGCTGAAAAGTAACCAATCAATTGACAGGAGGGGTGGGAGACATCAAACACAAAGGAATCAATCAATGGGGAGAGGCAGGCAAGCTAAGTATAACCTCCAATCTGGCACCGGCATGTCACAAAATTCCCCAAGTCCAGATCGATGTGGATAGGAGAGAAAATAAGCTAATGCTTCCAATTACAAACGTAAAGGGGAAATCCCAATATATAAAGAAAAGTTATCACATAAGACAAGAACAGGCTGGATCTAAATGAAAAACTATGTTGCAACAGAAAATGCCTGGAACCTATAATCCAATCTTGGGTTGTCCACTGTCCAGTGTCAGGAGGGTTTTGATCCAGAAGGCCTCTGTCTTAACAAAGTTTGCTGCTAAACTGCTTTTAGATCTTTGTTTCAGTTGTTTATGTGATGTACTGAAATATAATTATACAATACAATACAATAACATTTCCATAGCGCTTTTCTCCCATAAGATATTCACACAACAAAAGTTATATTTCTGCAAATGCCAAACTGAACAGGTGGGTCTTCAGTCTGGATTTAAACACGTCCAGGCAGGGCCGGCCCTAGACTTTTTGCCGCCTGAGGCAAAAAAAAAATTTTCCGCCGCCACCCCCCCCGGTGGGGGGGGGGGCGCTCTGGGGGGCCGCCGAGCTGGAGGGGTAGCTGGCAGGACGGGGGTATTGGGCCTAGCGGCGGGGAGGGGGTCGTACCCCCCTCCCTCGCCTGGGTCCCCCGAACTGCGCTCCCCTCCAGCCTTACATAGAAGAAGCAGCCGCTATTTGTAAGACGCACGGGCGGGGAGGACTCACCTCTTCCCAGCGTTGCAGGAAGTGACGTCAGTGGAGTGCACGCTGGATCGAGGAAGAGGTGAGTCCTCCCCGCCCGTGCCTCTTACAAATAGCGGCTGCTTCTATGTAAGGCTGGAGGGGAGCGGAGGACGGGGGACCCAGGCGAGGGAGGGGGGGTCCGACCCCCCCTCCCCGCCGCTAGGCCCAATACCCCCGTCCTGCCAGCTACCCCTCCAGCTCGGAAATTTGCCGCCTGAGGCAAAAGTTTCACCCCGCCTCATGAGCGGGCCGGCCCTGCATCCAGGGATGGAGCTGAGGTAAGGAGTTCCAAAACGTAGGAGCAGCATGACAGAAGGCTCTGGGACAAAAGGTTTCCAAGTGGACTCTGGGTATGACTATATTATTAGAACCTGTGGATCTGAGATTGCAGGGATTACTACGCAGCTGTAACATTTCTTTCATGTATCCAGGGCCCAGATTATTTAGTGTTTTAAATGTCAGTAGGCCGATCTTGAATACGACCCTCCATTTTATAGGTAGCCAGTGAAGGAAGTGCAGGACTGGCGTTATGTGGCAGTGACAGGGTTGGTTTGTTAACAGACTGGCCGCAGTATTCTGTATCAGCTCCAGGCAGTACAAGTCCTTTTTTGGAAGGCCAGTGCAGAGAACATTGCAGTAGTCCAGTGGGGATGTAATGACAGCATGAACTAAGGTTGGTAGATCTTCTGGGGGGATGAGGTGCTTGATTTTTGCGATGTTCTTCAGGTGAAAATAGGATGATTTCACCACAGCAGAGATATGAGTTCTGAAGTTTAAATCCCCATACATTCTAACTCCCAGGCTACACACATGATCAGAGCTGTGTAGATCCGTGCCTCCTATTCTCAGTGGTGAAGACTACAAGTTAAGGTGTTTTGTTGTCATGTGTTGCCCTCTGATCAGGACTTCAGTTTTGTCTGCATTTAGTTTCAGCCAGTTGTCACTCATCCATTGCTGTAGTTCACCTAAGCAGGCATTTCAAAGGCTTTTATTGACAATTACATGAGATTTATGCAGACAGTCAGTATTTGCAGTGTTGGCCCTTCTTTTTCAGGACCTCTGCAATCGACTGGAAATGCTCTCAATCAACTTCTGGGCCAAATCCTGACTGATAGTAACCCATTCTTTCATAATCACTTCTTTGAGTTTTTTCAGAATTAGTTGGGTTTTGTTTGCCCACCTGCCTCTTGAGGAATGACAAGAAGTTCTCAATGGGATTAAGATCTGTGGAATTTCCAGGCCATGGACCCAAAATGTCAACATTTTGGTCCCCGAGACACTTAGTTATCACTTTTGTCTTATGACATGGTGCTCCATCGTGCTGGAAAATGCATTGTTCTTCACCAAACTGTTGTTGGGTTGTTGGAAGAAGTTGCTGTTGGAGGATGTTTTGTTCCATTCTTTATTCATGGCTGTGTTTTTTGGCAAAATTGCGAGTGAGCCCACTGCCTTGGATGAGAAGCATCCCCACACATGAATGGTCTCAGGATGCATTACTGTTGGCATGACACAGGACTGATGGTAGCGCTCAACTTTTCTTCTCCTGACAAGCCTTTTTCTAGATGCCCCAAACAATTGGAAAGGGGCTTTATCGCAGTCCATTCACCATACTTTCTGCAGAAGATTTATCTGTCCCTGATCTTTTTTTGGGAGAGAAGTGGCTTCTTTGCTGCCCTTCTTGACACCAGGCCATCTTCCAAAAGTCTTCGCCTCACTGTGCAGGCAAATGCACTCAAACTTGCCTGCTGCCAATTCTGAGCAACCTCTGCACTGGTTGCACTCTGATCCCACAACTGAATCCTGTTTAGGAGACAATCCTGGTGCTTGCAGGACTTTCTTGGATGCCCTGAAGCCTTCTTAACAAGAATTGAACCTCTTTCCTTGAAGTTCTTGATGATCCTATAAATTGTTGATTTAGGTGCAATCTTAGTAGCCACAATATCCTTGCCTGTGAAGCCATTTTTATGCAACACAATGATGGCTGCATGCGTTTCTTTGCTAGTCACCATGGTTAACAATGGAAGATCAATGATTTCAAGCATCACCCTCCTTTTAACATGTCAAGTCTGCCATTCTAACCCAATCAGCCTGACATAATGATCTCCAGCCTTGTGCTTGTCAACATTCTCACCTGAGTTAACAAGATGATTACTGAAATGATCTCAGCAGGTCCTTTAATAACAGCAACGAAATGCAGTGGAACGGTTTTTTTTGGGGATTCAGTTAATTCTCATTGCAAAGAAGGACTATGCAATTCATCTGAACACTCTTCATAACATTCTGGAGTATATGCAAATTGCTATTATAAAAACTTAAGCACCAACTTTTCTAATTTCCAATATTTTTGGCCTGGACTGTACATGTGGTCATATGTGCCCCCTGAGCTAATGGAAAATATCACAAGATATACATGAGGCATATGTATTCCAAAAGTTTTCCTTGAGGTATATGGGATACATGTAGCCAGATACCTACTCATGGTTCAGTGAAAAAGGCATCCACGTCTGTGACTGCTGTGAACTTAGGCACTTGTTATTGACAATGACTGAGAAGGTGGGTCAGTAACCGTGAAATGCGTTGTCTTATTGTGCATCATGAAAATGTGGATTGTTTTTTTACGGAGGTAAGATCAATCTACTGCTATGCTTTATAATTTAGAGATTAGACTACTTTTGGGTGCCTCCTACAGTTCTTCCTAACATGGTGCAGTGACTTCTTTCAGCTGTTTTCTGGCTCTACCATCAAGCACTTTTAACCAGTCTACATGCGTTTGCTTCCTAAGCACTCCATTGGTGAGTGGATTGCTACTTCCTCTCTTCCATGTTAGCATAAGGATTTTACACATACCTCGTTTGGGTTATTTTCAGGACCTTAGTAAATCAGATGCAACATACAATCAGAAGGTCATGGGGGGGTGGCAAATTAGCCCATTGGGATTACCGTGTTCCTACACTTGCATCATACGCCACCCAGTTATGGTTAACATTACTTGCTGTGGCTGTGTCACTTGTAACAATCCAAAGAAAAAACACCATCCCATGGGACCCCAAGTTGTGATGGCTCTGCATGAATGACTAACATTTTCAAAACACTTCCAATAAGACTATGCTATAAATCTCAGTAGAGCAGAAGCAAGAATAATCAACCATAGCACCAGTTAATAAAACAGTCATCTCCAACCCATGCTTCACTTACTATGTATTTTTATCCATGTACAGAACACTAAGAAAGATTTATTTCACCATCTACCTGCCACATCATGGGATTAATGCAGGACCTTGTGTGGATATTACTTCATTCAGTGACACGAAAATCATTCTGCAGTATAAAGTCAAGAGAAACCACAGCATAAGCCAAGTAAATTATCTTTCCCACTTGTAAACCACTTGAACAGTGCTTGAATCCCCACCATCATCCTCAGCACACTGTTATTTGCTGGCAAGAATGTGAATCAGCCTTATGTATTCCTGAACATGTTTGCTTTGGTGGACAATCTCCTGAAGGTTGCAGCAATTCTAAATAAAGTTACATCAGGATCACACATGCTAAGATCTCAAACCAGCACTAGATGCAGTGGCTGTTCCAGTTAACTGGTCTTTTGGTACTCATGGTATTTGCACCTTTTTGCTCCTCATGTCACAGAACTAAACGTAGACATGTTATTGGAGGCACCATAGATAAAGGATCTCATTTGCAGAAAGAGCTCTGTATGATTATATGTTAAATGTTTTAGTTACAGAGGCCCCACAAGGACATATATAGTAGAATGTAATACGTTATTCAAGATACTGAATTTAGGTTAATTAGGCTGTTTTCAGCATCAGAAATGCTTCTTATACATATATAATACTATATATTGGTTTGTAACCCTCCCAGTGATGTTTCGCCTAGGATATTTGGTTATGCAGCCTTCTGCCCAGAGCACTCTGAGAGACAAGGTATTGTGTCTACTCACTCTTAGTTTTTGGTTTTAGGTACTATAGGTATTTATTAACCCTGCGTCCTTGACTCAGTGTATTGCTTCCTGTGTGCTGTATAACCGCTGTATAAGCGAGTGTGTGAGTGTATATATATATATATTTTCGGATTATTATTATATTTATTGCTGCCTTGCCTGTTGTTTTTGTATTGCACTAGTTAGATAGGATTGGTGGTTAGAGATGGCCCGAACGAATCGCCCGCGAACATATTCGCACGAACTTCGGTGGTTTGCGATCGAACGCGAACTTTATGGTGGTTCGACCCGCCCCCTATATTACATCATTAGGGTCAACTTTGACTCTCTACATCACAGTCAGCAGGCACAGGGTAGCCAATCAGGCTACACTCCCTCCTGGAGCCCCCTCCCTCGCTTATAAAAGGCAGGCAGCGTCGGCCCTTTCACTCACTCGTGTGGCTGCAGTAATTAGAGAAGGGAGAGAAGAACCTGCTGACATAGGGAAAGCTTACTTAGGCTCTTCTGTTAGGCTGGTTAGCTTGCTCCTTCTTTCTGATACTTATTGCTAAAAAGCACTCCTCATCCTCAACTGCTCTTTTAAGAGCTAATGTTGTTCTTGTGATCTATTTTTTTTTTGTGTGTGTGTGTATCCCACAGACACTTGTGTTCCATACACAGCCTTGGTAATTCCTACTGTTCCACTGCCAGGCCCAGCACATTCAGTGACTACCTGACACCCAAGATAATAAGGTCGTTGCTTCATTGTGGACAGACCAAATTTGATCAGCTGGACAGTCACTGTTGTTCTGTCATTGAACTACCTCAGCCCGGCCTGCACTCTGGTCATGGTGCGCCCCAATCCAGCATGGCCGTCACTACACAAACAGCTGTGTGCGGTGCGTTACACAGTGAGTTTGGTGTGTCAGTTTGAAGCAGTACTCTAATTACACTCCCTGGTTGATGTATACACATGCAAGATGTTTTAAAGCACTTTAGGCCTCCAATTTATCATTCAATGTGATTTCTGCCCTTAAAATGCTGCTTTGCGTCAAATCCAGATTTTTTTCCGGGACATTTGGCGTGTATCCCACTCCTCCATGCAAAAACTCAGATGTTAGACCCCTTGAAACATCTTTTCCATCACTTTTGTGGCCAGCATAAATGTTTCTAGTTTTCAAAGTTCGCATCCCCATTGAAGTCTATTGCGGTTTGCGAAAATCGGGGGTTCGAACCATCTCTATTGGTGGTCTTTGTTGTGTATGTTCACCTGTTTCTTATTAATATTCCTGTGTCCCATCATAAATTGCTGCAAAAGAGGTTCCTAGTCTTTTGCCTTTGGGAATTGTAGCATAAGCATTCTCCCCTTAAAGAGAACCAGAGACGAAGCACCCTCGTGTATTTTATTACATTTATCAGTGGGAACATGACAGTAAACACCTACCCTGCTTTTAGTTTCATTGTTATCTGCTTAATTAGTCTATTAGCAACTGTGATAAGAATCCACCGACTATTCAGTCGAGGTTTGACCTGGAATCATTATAGCTGAGTCACTCTTCTGTGGAGTCTTTTCAAGCCCAAGCTTTCACCCTCCTGGCTTAGATTTCCTGCTTTGCATACTGAGAGCTGTGATGACATTGGAGGGGCTGCTGCTGCTGAGAGAGTGTGGCTGCAATATGATCCCTGTGTGCTCTGTGTGCACTCTGTCTGCATACTGTAGATATTGATGATGACTGCAGTTTCATTCCTATGAGAGACACTTCCTACAGGCAGCTGTACATCATACCAAAATGAAAGCACATAGATGAAAGGCTGCATTTAGCCTAGATAGCAGCCTAGTCTCATATAGCCTAGACAGCACATCCAGAACAACTCATAACAACTCATAACAACTCATAACCCGGAAGGAGAAGGGATATGAGCCGGCAGCCATATTTGATTTTCCTGGAGCAATAATGGATAAAAAACACTAAAAAAGGCACAACAGAGCGGCAAAATTATCAGGTAGAGCATTTATTCTTTACAAGCTATCAACTGATTTGTTTATTTTGTGTGAAACGTTCATCTCTGGTTCCCTTTAAAATGACCTGTCTGGAAATATGCGCCGCAGTGCTTATCATCACAGTGTATCTTGAGTGCGCTGGGCACCAATGCAATTCTGCACGTAAGATGCATATCTTTGATGTGTACAAATGCATATCTTGTGTACAAATGCATATCTTTGATGTGTACAAATGTACTCACCTAAAGGATTATTAGGAACACCATACTAATACGGAGTTTGACCCTCTTATGCCTTCAGAACTGCCTTAATTCTACATGGCATTGATTCAACAAGGTGCTGAAAGCATTCTTTAGAAATGTTGGCCCATATTGATAGGATAGCATCTTGCAGTTGATGGAGATTTGTGGGATGCACTTCCAGGGCATGAAGCTCCCATTCCATCACATCCCAAAGATGCTCTATTGGGTTAAGATCTGGTGACACTGGGGGCAATTTTAGTACAGTGAACTCATTGTCGTGTTCAAGAAACTAATTTGAAATTATTCAAGCTTTGTGCATTATCCTGCTGGAAGTAGCCATCAGAGGATGGGTACATGGTGATCATGAAGGGATAGACATGGTCAGAAACAATGCTCAAGTAGCCCGTGGCATTTAAACAATGCCCAATTGGCACTAAGTGGCCTAAAGTGTGCCAAGAAAACATCCCCCATATCATTACAGCACCACCACCAGCCTGCACAGTGGTAACAAGGCATGATGGATCCATGTTCTCATTCTGTTTACGCCAAATTCTGACTCTATCGAGACTCATCAGACAACATTTTTCCAGTCTTCAACTGCCCAATTTTGGTGAGCTTGTGCAAATTGTAGCCTCTTTTTCCTATTATTAGTGGAGATGAGTGGTACCTGGTGGGATCTTCTGCTGTTGTAGCCCATCCGCCTCAAGGTTGTGCATATTGTGGCTTCACAAATGCTTTGCTGCATACCTCGGTTGTAACGAGTGGTTATTTCAGTCAACGTTGTTCTTCTATCAGCTTGAATCAGTCGGCCCATTCTCCTCTGAGCTCTAGCATCAACAAGGCATTTTCACTCACAGGACTGCCGCATACTGGATGTTTTTCCCTTTTCACACCATTCTTTGTAAACCCTATAAATAGTTGTGCGTGAAAATCCCAGTAACTGAGCAGATTGTGAAATACTCAGACCGGCCCATCTGGCACCAACAACCATGCCACGCTCAAAATTGCTTAAATCACCTTTCTTTCCCATTCTGACATTCAGTTTGAAGTTCAGGAGATTGTGTTGACCAGGACCACACCCCTAAATGCATTGAAGCAACTGCCATGTGATTGATTAGATAATTGCATTAATGAGAAATTGAACAGGTGTTCCTAATAATCCTTTAGGTGAGTGGATAAGCGATGTGTGTCTGGCCACTGCTTTCCCAATGACTTTATCACCTATACCAGCGGTGGCGAACCTATGGCACGCAAAGCCGTTTCTGTGGGCACGCGTGCTGCGTCCCATCACCATCGCTGACTGTCTGGCCACACACCTGGAGCGGGATGCTCAGTTTGCAGCGGGAGCAGTGCTGGGGGAGGGGGGATTTCTTCTTTGTACTCCTTGCCCCCCCCCCCTCCTGTCTTCATGCTCCTACATATCGCTGCCGCTGCGGGTGAAACAGCTGCACACTCACCTTCCTTGGCTCCATCAGGCGCTAGAGGTCCAGGTCCACGCTGTCTCCTTTGCATTGCCACTCACACTACTTTCTGATTCCGTGTGAGCGGTAGTACAGAGGAGACAGTGCGGACCTGCAGCTCTAACATCTGATGGAGCCCAGGGCCAGGGAAAGTGTGAAGCGGTTTATAACACAGCAGCAGCGCTATGGAGGATCAGGGTGTCAGGAGGGGGACCCCAATGTGCATTTTCCACCCAACAGCAGCCACCAGCAGCAGCCCAGGGAAGCCACCGACCCCACAGCAGCAGCCCTCCCTTGGAGATACCCTCCCTCTCGACCACCCCACAGCAGCAGCAGCCCCCCCTTGAAGAGACCCTCCCACACACGCCACAGCAGCAGCAGTCCCCCTTGGAGTTACCCTCCCACCCACTCCACAGCAGCAGCAGCCCCCCTCTTGGAGATATCCTCCAACCCACCCCACAGCAGCAGCCCCTTGGAGTTTCCCTCCCTCCCACCCCACAGCAGCAGCCCCTTGGAGTTACCCTCCCTCCCACCCTACAGCAGCAGCCCCTTGGAGTTACCCTCCCTCCCACCCCGCAGCAGCCCCTTGGAATTCCCCTTCCACCCCACAGCAGCAGCCCTTTGGAGTTAGCCTCCCACCCACCCCACAGCAGCAGCCCCTTAGAGTTACCCTCCCACCCCACAGCAGCAGCCCCTTAGAGTTACCCTCCCTCCCACCCCACAGCAGCAGCCCCTCTCCCACCCCACAGCAGCAGCCCCTTGGAGTTACCCACCCTCCCACCCCACAGCAGCAGCCCCTTGGAGTTAACACAGCAGCCCCTTGGAGTTAACCACCCACACTCCCCACAGCAGCCCCTTGGAGTTACCCACCCACCCTCCCCACAGAAGCCCCTTGGAGTTACCCACTCACCCTTACCACGGCAATCCCTTGGAGTTACCCACCCTCCCACACCAGCAGCCCCTTGGAGTTACCCTACCTCCCACCCCACAGCAGCCCCTTGGAGTTACCCACCCACCCTCCCCACAGCAGCCCCTTGAAGATACCCACCCACCCTCCCCACAGCAGCCCCTTGGAGTTACCCACTCACCCTCCCCACAGCATCTCCTTGGAGTTACTCACCCACCCTCCTCACAGCAGCCCCTTGGAGTTACCCACCCACCCTTCCCACAGCAGCTCCTTGGTGTTACCCACCCACCCTCCCCACAGCAGCCCCTTGGTGTTACCCACCCACCCTCCCCACAGCAGCCCCTTGGAATTACCCACCCTCCCCACAGCAGCCCCTTGGAATTACCCACCCACCCTCCCCACAGCAGCCCCTTGGTGTTACCCACCCACCCTCCTCACAGCAGCCCCTTGGAGTTACCCACCCACCTTCCCCACCGCAGCCCCTTGGAATTACCCACCCTCCCCACAGCAGCCCCTTGGAATTACCCACCCACCCTCCCCACAGCAGCCCCTTACAGTTACCCTCCCACCCACTTACCCCACAGCAGCCCCTTGAAGTTACCCACCCTCCCCAAAGCAGCCCCTTGGAGTTACCCATCCACCCTCCTCACAGCAGCCCCTTGGAGTTACCCACCCACCCTCCCCACAGCAGCCCCTTGGTGTTACCCACCCACCCTCCCCACAGCAGCCCCTTGGAATTACCCACCCACCCTCCCCACAGCAGCCCCTTGGAATTACCCACCCACCTTCCCCACAGCAGCCCCTTAGAGTTACCCTCCCACCCACTCACCCCACAGCAGCCCCTTAAAGTTACCCACCCCACAGCAGCCCCTTGGAGTTACTCTCCCACCCTCCCCTTGGAGTTACCCTACCACCCCACAGCAGACCATGTAAATACAGTAGCCCATGGAGTCCCCCAGAGCAGTCACCCACCCCAATTTGTCGCCCAATATGTCATTAACTGTTGAGGGGGCAGCACTTTGCGATAGACAAGCGACTTTTGGGCCGCAGTTTGGGCACCCGGTCCCCAAAAGGTTCGCCATCACTGACCTATACTTTATAATATATATCTTGTATGAAGACTTTTAGTTCATTCTTTTATAGCAGTTTTTTTAAAAAAGTGAAGGTTTGACTCACAGGACGCATAGAAGTTTTGATCATGCTATTTGAGATTTTGATCATACTATCTTAATGACAGAACTCATTCCCCACTGTTCATTATTCAGTGCTCTAATACAATTCTGCACACCTCCCAGAGTCTATATACAACTCTATATAATATACTGTTTCTCTTAGAGAAAGTAATTTATTTCGACATTTTGTAATATGACTCATGCATCATCTAGATACCCATGGGAGATGACATCTAAGTATATTTGTAGGCTTTGCTGTAGAAATTCCTTTTGTTCGTTCTTAGTGATCTGTCACATATTTTCATAAGCGAGCATATATGCTTGCCTGGATTGCCTTTAAAGCTCCAGTGCAGGCAGAAATTAATTTATATAGGCACTTAGTTTGTTTTTGTGTAGCAGCTTTTTGAATAGCTGAGGCTTTTTAAGGTACCTTTTTCAAGAGTCTGGACACTGGACATTTCCTGCAAGATGGTTTGTCTGTGCTATAGGATTCTATCTTCTCAGAGAGATTCGGTCTGTGCCTTCCCCCTTACAGTCAGAACAGTCAAATAATTCAATCCAAGAAAGAGGAGGTCCAACGCAGATTGAAACATACATCTGCTTCTGCTCATGTGATCTTATTTTACAGACAGGATTTTTAGTTGCATGTATGTCATTTCATACTAAATAATCAGAAGAGTAGATTGTATTTTTAGACCTCCGTCTGTATGTAGGCTACAATTGGTCTTAATAGTAGTTTAAAACATGTTTCCCACCATCTTCAATTTTTGAAACTGTATTCCAAAGAGATTGTATTTCTACCTTGAGAGTCACTCTAAATCAGGGGTGTCAAACTCAAACACAAAGTGGGTCAAAATGGAAAACTTGGACCAAGTCAAGTGCCAACCTCGATGTCTAGTGGCCCCCTTCCTCCCTATTAAAATTCCCTGGTGTCTAATGGCCCCCTCCTTCCCCTATACAGTTTCTTGGTGTCTAGTGGCCCCCCTCCCTACCCTATACAGTTCCCTGGTGTCTAGTGGTTATTCCTCACTCCCGTATATAGTTATCTGGTGTTTATCTGGTGTTTAGTGGTCCTCACTCCCTCCTCTCTACAGTTCCCTGGTGTTTGGTGGTCCTTGCTCACCTATACAGTTTCCTGGTGCCTCCTTCCCTCCCCTATACAGTTCACTGAAGTCTAGTGTTTTCCCCCTCCCTCCCCATATGGTTTTCCTGGTGATCTAAGCCTTCACCTCCTATATAGCTTCTTTGGTGGTCTACAGTGGGCCAAATATAATGCAAAATGGGGAAACCACTTGGGGCCAAAATTGGCCCTTTAGGCCAGATTTGGCCTACGGGCTGGAGTTTGACATGTAAAAAATGAATTTTACATTACTGACAAGTCAGCCAGTAGGGGTTATGTGAACAGTGGGCTCATTGCACTGACTGCGTACAGTTTCTGTAATCACTACTGACTGGCCTGTCATTTGTGTAAAATCCATTTTTTAGGACACTGCTGGATATGTGCCCTTCTCTTTTCTGGCTCATCTGACTGTGAATAGACTGCCCATATAATGAAATACTCATTGCAAAATGGATTATTGGCCAAGTATGCCAGAATTTTTTTTTTAACGTGTATCATTACCCTTTAAATAATTATTCCATCTAATGATAATAATATACTGTAGCTACGCGTATACTGGACACTCTAGAGTAGTAATCTCCTCCCAATAGCTGTCAATGGGAACCTGTAAGGAAAAAAAATTCAAAACACTCACCTAAGGAGAGGAAAGGCTCTGGGTCCTGTAGAGCCTTCCCGCTCCTCTCACGGATCCCTCGTTCCAGCTCTGGCTCCCCCAGGAAGCGTTGTTAGTCTTTGGGAGCCTGAGTGCTCCCAAAGACAGGCTGCTCCATACTGGGCCTATGCAGGCTCAGTACAGAGCCGCCCGTCTTTGGGAGCCTCGGCTCCCGAAGACTTCTGAAGCCTCCTCCGGCAGGGAAATTAAACGATGAGCCAGCCCTGCAATGAGGAGCCTGAGACAGGAGTAGGAATGATCTATAGGACCCAGAGCCTTCCCTCTCCTTAGGTAAGTATCTGTTCCCAATAACTTTAAAGAGAACCCAAGGCAGATCCAAACAAAAAAAGCTTGATACCTACCTAGGACGAAGGAAGCTTCTGGATCCTGTGTCCTCCGTGAGACCACAGCTGCTGGACTTTCTGGAAGTTAGCAGCCACGCTCTTCTTTGCGCATGAGCCTGGCCATACTGTGTCTGTGCAAGTACAGCCACGCCTGTAGCACTCCGCAGACACAGTATAACCCTGCTCGAAAGCAGCGGGGGGGCGCTGCCACGATAACATAACCAACAAGCTCTAGTCGGATATGTTCTAGGGGTTAACGTGTGTCAACAGTTAGGATGAGGAGTGTTAGAATTATCAACAGTAATGAGTTCCAACTTGTTTTACCGGCTGGGTGCCTAGCTGCGTGTACCTTCCCTCTTCATGGATAAGTATCTATCTTTTTTGCTTCAATCTGCCTCAGGTACACTTTAAGGAATGAATTTCCTCATGATTTCTTATTTATGGAGCAGTGCAAATGGGTTATCAGTCTAATAGGAATAGGTCCACTGAACATAATCTGCTTGGAACTTACACAGGAGTGGTCAGTGACCCTCCCACTATCCTGTTCTGGGGGGAGTGTGCACAGTATGACCAGTTTTTTCTGCAGAGGAATATGACGGATTTTATGAGACCCAGGGGCAGAGGAGAGCCAAAACATTTCACTGCTCTTTTTACATATTATTTACTGTTACAGTGGTGGTTAATGTAGCTTGTTGGGGTGAAAGTGAATGACTGCGCTTATGACCAACACTGCATTCATGAGTAAGGTTGCTAACTCTAAACTATCCTCTCTACTCATCTGTGAGTAATTCGCCTAGACTAGGGCCTCATGAACATTTTGAAATAGGGCATGCTGCCTTAGGGCCCGTTCAGATCACAAATGCGGATGGCCATGCGTGCGGAACGCGTGCGGACCGCAACGCGTACGAACGCACGCCATCCGCGTTTGTGTGCGTTGCGTGGCTGATCCCATCACTGAAAAGTGAATGGGACAGCCACGCGGTTTGACAAAATCTGCGTGCAGCATGCGTTCCCGGACCGCACAGGTCCGGAACGCATGCAGTGTGAACATCAGACAGTGCACTCTATGCAATGTCTGATGTCGTGCGTGTCGGCCTCCTGCACGCGTTTCCAAAACGCGGCTGGAAACGGGTGCAGTCTGAACGGGCCCTAAGGAACACCGCACTGCAATACTTTGTCATCTCTGCTGCCTGGGATCCCCATTCACATAAACACCGACACAGACACATAATGAAGGTGGTCAGGAGGACTTACTCACTTGTATTCATCACACACTTAAAGGGAAACTTAAGTGAACCTAAAAAAAAAGAGTTTCATTTACCTGGGGCTTTTACTAGCCCCCTTCAGCCACCCTGTGCCCAACCCGTCGCTCCTGTCACCCACAGTGCCTAAGTTTCCGCGACAGAGCCAGTCGCCGGCCACTGTGCCTGCGCGGCTCTGGCCACATGAGTCCTGGATACAGCTCCCACCGCTGGGAGCGTCCTGCGCAGTACAAGATTTTCTTGTACTGTGTATGTGCATGATACTCCCAGCAGTGGGAGTGTGATCGAGGATGCACGTGGCCAGGGCCTCGCAGGCGCAGTGGCTGGCAACTGGCTCTGTCACCTAAATCGAAACTTGGGCACTGTGGACGACAGGAGCATCGAAGAGTGACGGGTTGAGAACAGGGTGGCTGTAGGGGGCTAGCAGGTAATTTTTTTTAGGTTCACTTAAAGGGATCCAGAAGTGAAAATAAACATGATATAATGATTTGTATGTGTAGTACAGCTAAGAAATAGAATATTAGTAGCACAAAAAACAGCCTCATATAGTTTCCAGTACAGGAAGAGTTAAGAAACTTCACTAGTTATGCAAAAGAGCTTCTCTGAGCTCTACGACAAGTTTGGTCGGCTACAATGCTGTTTTCTGAGGCACGTATACTTCAAAGAAACAGTGGCAGGCAGCTTTAGATAAGATTTTTTTTCTGAAGGGAAGTTTAAAGGATCATTATCCTTGCTGTGTTTCATAGTGTAAAATACAGTGTAAATTGCAAATATGATAGAATGATGCAAAGCTATTAAAAAAAGCTATATAACTGAATATAAAAATATAAGAAAGATTTTACAATGGGCTAACACTGACTACTGTATTTTTCGGACTATAAGACGCTCCGGACCATAAGACACACCTAGGTTTAGAGGACAAAAACCAGTGGGAGAAAATATACTAAACCTGGTGCATCCATGGTGAAGGGGCATCTTTTGGATTATTCCTACTTTGTACCTCATGCCATTTCTTGTGTAGTCATGTGTCCCCCATATATCCGGTCCTCCTGTGTCCCCCCTGTGTCCGTCTCTATCCTCCTTGTATCCTCCTCTATGCCTCTTTGTATCTCCCTGTGTCCTCCTCTATGCCCTTCATTTGTCCCCCTGTGTCCTCCTCTGCTTGGGCACAGTACAGGGAGTTCCCGACATTGCGGTGGGTTGGAGGTTCGTATTGGCAGGCATTCACAAGTCAGGAACTCCCTGCATTTGGACTAAGTCACAGTGACTTTTTTCCCCCACTTTTGGAGGAGAAAAAGTGAGTCTTATTGTCCAAAAAATATAGTAAATCATTTGTGAATGAATAAATGAATACTGTAAAAAAAAAAAAAAAGCCATTTTATTAATTATGTTATTTTGATTACAGTAAGTTATCTAGTTATCTTGACAGCAAACAGTGACAAACAGATTAGTGCTTATTTAACATGTTCTCAGTGAATCAATAAAATCCACAGTGCCAATTCAACTAGAAACTGTAATACAATTGGTAGAGTTAAAGAGAGAAAAAAATGTGATGATGGATCAGTTTAAAAACATTGAATTCTGCCACTGGAATCTCTTTCAGCAAAGCCAAACTTGAAACTTGTTCTGTATTTAAGGGAAATGAAAGAGGGTGGAATCCAGCCAAACCCAGGAAAATGAGATAATTCCAGACATACTGCATTTCATGTGCTACTCTGTTCAGTAAAAACACAGAAAAATATGCAATGGTCTTATTTTTGGTGTTAATCACCAGACCTTCTAGCAGGTTCAAAAATATGTCTTATTTCATTCCTAGTGGTTTTGGGTCACCCCGAGCTGCCTGGTTACTCTATTATTTCCTGACTAAAGGGAACTTGCATTTTTTGTTATGAAAATCTCAGTACTTTCTGGACAACTCAAAGGGGTTGATTCACAAAGGTTACTTATTTTTTACCTTAACTGTAAGGAGTGCTAATGCATGAGATAAACAAATAAGGAGAGATAATTCATGAGATAAATAGATAAGGAGAGCTAAACCATGAGTTATGTCAAATAAGGAGAGCTAAACCATGAGTTATGTCAAATAAGGAGAGCTAAACCATGATTTAAAGGGGTTCTTTCGCGAATGAGGAAAAAAATAAAAAGTGGTTTATGCATAAACTATTAAACATCCTTCTAAAATAGTGTCGAACGTTTTTTTTAAAAAATGAATGTTTTCATCAATACAACATGTAATGTAAACAGTGACGTATGAAGGACTGGGAGGCTAATCCATTTGTTAGGGGTGGGGTTTTTTTACTTTCTTTTCACAACCATAACTCCTGCCTAAGTAGTTTTCAGTGGTATAACCCACTTCTAGCAGGAATCGCTGTTATAGCCCTAACGGCTGAGCTCCGCTGAGCTGCTGAATATGTGTTTACATTGTTGCTAGGCAACCAAAGGCCATGCAGAGACTTGTTTGTGAAAAGAGTCATAAGTTGCTGGGAGAATGAATCAGTCCCATCTACACCATATGTGACGCATCCGTCGATCCGGAAAAAATGCTGCAGACCCAAACTTGCATTCCATTCGGCAGAACGGACCATACGGAAACCACACAGATCAATTGGAAAAATGTGAACAGATCCTATTGATTAACATAGGATACGTTCACCTCCGTTAAGGTTCGTTCTGTTACAGTCCGCTATACGGACCGTGTTTTTGTCCAATGTGAAGTGGGCCTTATGAATGCCGGATGACCATGTGAATAAATTTAAGATGGACCAATTGGCAGAAAGTTTTTCAACAATTTGCCTTTGGAGCACCACTTCCACTCACCTTTCCTCCTTATTCAGCTGACATGCTTTCTCCTCCAGTCTAGTCCAGTTGTCGGATAGCTATTCAGGCTTCCCAGTTTACACACAACCTTTTGCTTTGCACTCTGCTGGCTGCATGGAATGATTAGCTCACAGTGATGTAAGCCACTGTAGATAGGTGTAAACAATATGAAATGGCATGACTTTCATTATAAACGGTCTATTCATGTTGTCCTGCCACCCAGCCCTGTGACAGTTCTGATGTTTGTATTCTGTATTACCTGACATTTCATGTACTGGTAATTAGGAGTGGCAATGCTTAGGCGAACTGATGGAGAAGCATGTGATCAGTTTGATCAGCTGATACATTTGTAATGTTCTGATTTGCTGTGATGACTTCCTGGTTTAATGCATGATCATGACCAGCAAATCAGAGCCTTACAAACCTGTCAGTTGATCAAACTGATCACATGCTTCTCCATGAGTTCACTTAAAGGACCACTCCCGCGAATCATTTCATTTTTAATAACCTCACAGTAGATACAGCAAGTATACAAAAGCCTTACTGTGTCATTTTTTTTATTTTCTGACATGGCCCTTTAATTTGCCATATATCACTGCAGCTTCCCTCCGTCAGTCTCTGCAGTAGCGCTGACGGACTTTTTTTTAACTCTAAAGCCAAAGCAGGGGGAGCCTTGTCAGGTGTTAGGGGAAAAAACAGATAAAACAAATGGTTTAGCCCTGCTCTGCCTAACTGTCCAAACTGTATAGTAAAAACTCACGCGCTGCCAGTCTTCCCATCACGAGCCAATCACATCTAAAGGACCCCTGCACGCAGGCATTGAGGGAGGCAGCTGTCAGCGCAGAATCTGCTGCGCAATGAGCTGCTCTGGCTCGTGATGGGAAGACTGGCAGCGCGTGAGTTTTTACTATACAGTTTGGACAGTTAGGCAGAGCAGGGCTAAACCATTTGTTTTATCTGTTTTTTCCCCTAACACCTGACAAGGCTCCCCCTGCTTTGGCTTTAGAGTTAAAAAAGTCCATCAGCGCTACTGCAGAGACTGACGGAGGGAAGCTGCAGTGATATATGGCAAATTAAAGGGCCATGTCAGAAAATAAAAAAAATGACACAGTAAGGCTTTTGTATACTTGCTGTATCTACTGTGAGGTTATTAAAAATGAAATGATTCGCAGGAGTGGTCCTTTAAGCATTGTCATCCCTACCAGTAATTTTTATAACCTGAAGAGGATTTACTGGTATATTTTTACATTTGCCCATACATGGACTTTAAAACAATATTTCCTTGCTAAAACAATATATTTCTTGCGTTTTCTTCCAAATATTTTCCTTTCCTGTTTTTTAACTAAGACAGAAACCGTGAGCCAAGAAAAGTTTCTGTTAATCATTTTATATTCTAGGCAGAAGGTGTGGGAGTGAATATCAGTTTTGTTTTATAAGTAGCTTGGTATCTGCCCACATAAACTTAAAAAAAAATTTTTTTTTTTCTCTTTTCCACTGTGCAAGCCCTGTACACATTTTTTAATAGTAATCAGCTGTCAAGATTTTTCATTTTTAATTTGCGGAGATTTCAACATGATGCTTGTGTTACATCTGAGCTACATGACTCCACGTATATCAATTAAGGCATGGTAATTGTTTCCATGGCAATGTTTACTCATGATGCAGATTCCGAAATGGTCAGGCTTGTGACTGCCAATGGAACAAATATACGGCAAGGGAAGCACTGTTTAATTTAGACATAGACTTGCTTTGACAGCGAGCAACAGAATTGTAGCGTGGCATCCCGAGTACATCCCGTTCTCAATTCACCATACTGCCGTGCTTATCCTGAACTGATCCTGTGCAAGCAGTAGTTTTTCAAAGTCATCCTACTTAGTTTATTTTAAAAATTCTCCCTGGCGCACTTGCCTGCTTGGAAAAGTTTTAAGTTCATCTACAGCCAAAGGGCTTGGTGTCATTTACTGAATACACAAACACACTGGCAATGGTGATGGTTCTAAATCTGCTATGGCCACAAAGCCATATTTTCTGCTGCTCGTTTATTATGAAGCCACTATACAGTTTTAGCAGGATCAGAAAGATTAGTGTTTATATGTATGTATGAATGAAGGACATATGTTCTATTGCAGCTGCCAAGTTGTGGGTCAATTGTTTTAAAGGAAATTTCTGTGAAGCGCCTCTGGATGGAGCATTGAATTGGAATGACATTGGTCATCTATACCATTCAGGCCGGCTTTACACCTGCCGTTGCATTGCCGTCCTCCACCCCCCCCCCCCCCCCCCTGCAAAAAAAACATAATTCATATGACCTGCAGCAGAGGTACCCTAACAGAGTCATATCATATGCATGCCGCCGCCCGCCCTTCTCTGCCCATCGCTGCCCCATGCCCTGTGACGTACTCCCTGCTGGACAGGAGGCACGTCACTTGGATTCTTGGGTTTCCACATCATACTCACATTATTCCGTGTATGCGTGCGCACTGCCACCAACAAATTTAAAATCCCTGCATTGCCCATTGATTTACATGACTTCCGCTACTGCTGTGTCGCCACAGAAGTCCAATGGTAACGCACTGTTGACTTTACGGTGTGACGGCAGCAGGGGCCTAACTAGAAATCATGCCCCCCCTCCCCCCCCGGTAAAATTTGAATGGCCCCCCCGGGGGCCCGCTTAGGTTCATTTTGGGGGGCAGGAGGGGTTGCAGCATGAGAGGAGAGCATGGCCACCTACATCAGCGGGGAGGGGGCCACTCCCCTCCTCCCTCTCCTCTGGCTCTCCCCTCAGTGCTCTCCCTTCAGCATCAATCATTGGCAGCAGGGACGGTCAGAAACACATACCTCCATGTGTTCCACCGTGGAGGTCTGATTTCTAAGTGCCTCACGCTACTTCCTGATAAAGAGTAAGTAGCGTCAGACACTTAGAGAGCGGAACCTCCGGCGCGTGGAACACATGGAGGTATGGGAATGCAACAGACAGACCCGAACATGCTGGTAACAGATCTGTGAACTGGTCCATGAAAGAATGGGGACCATTCTACTTGTCCATCCACTCAGGGAGGCAGGAAGCAAACTATGTTTAAACCAGCCCTCATGTTTTTTGAATGAGCCTGAGAGAAATGGGGGTTAATTCAAGAAACTTGCATGCTGAAGCTCTAGGTGAGAAACAAGCTAGGTGTTGATTGTTCCTATTGGTCTTAGATTACAACAGGAGCTACAAGATACACAGCTATATGGCTACACAACAGTGGCACTTATAATTGTCCTGAGAAAGTGGGCTTGTGCCCACGAAACGTGTTGCCTGTGCAGTAAATAATATCGACTTATTTCATTAGTGTCATTTGTGAGGTAAGCCACCTCCATTTTTTGTTTTTATTTTGCTTAAATAAAGTTTTAACAATCCTGGGTCTTCACCCTTGTTGGAGCATAAGATAAGGACTAACTATGGTAGGAATTAGATTTTGAGCTCCTCTGAGGGACACTATATATTTACAAATACACAATCATGAACATAATGACAATGTACACACATGGCACACTGTGTTTACACTACTGAAGCAAGGCAAAAACGTTTGAGTGATCACAAGCTTGCACAGTGGAAATTCTGGGGCATAGAGTGGCGGTTAGAGCAGCACATGCTACGACCTTTACATACATTTTTTTTATGAATTTGATTCCTCTTAAACAAACTGCATTATTATTATTGTTATTATTTCGTTTTGGATTTATATAGCACCAACATCTTTTGATCACACTGGTATACTTACAGAATGACTTCTCTTAAAGTGGTATAAAACCAAGCATTTATTCTTTGCTCTAAAATATTATTTCCAACATATAATATACTACAACATTTTTTTTTGCAGAACAGCATTCAAAGGGTTAAAACACAGGACTTACTTTTTCAATAGAATACTCCCTGCAGGGAGATCCGAATCTGAAGAGGTGATAACATTATCTTGTGTTTACCTAATTGTAGCAGAGAGGAATGTAAACATTCCCTGACTGTGCAGAAACTTCTTCTAACGTGTCCAGAATATAGATAGCTGTTCAGAAATCATTACTGGGTACATTACAATATAAATACACCAGTTATGAATACAATGCAATGGAAGCTTTTAGAGCAAATAAAACTGTACTTTGGGAACTTGTTATTTCTAAATTAATAATAATACTTGTGCACAAAAGCATACATGATAACTGTATGGGATGTAAAAAGTAGGAAAACACATTTTTATTGAATACTATGTCAGAGTTTAATACCGTTTTAAGCTATTAATGTGTTGTGTACTTAATTCCCAATCCTCCTGGCAGGAAATGGGTGGGAGCAATTACCTAAAATGGAAAACTTGCATTCCCTACATCCCTAAGGATGTATAGTGTCTTGTGTAATATAAACACTATAAGGTATGGAGGAAATATGTGAAATTCTAACCACTTCAGGATTCTGCGTACGCTTAAGTACGCCCCTGAATCCTGAAGTGGATTCCATGGAAACAGCCGCTCGTACGAGCGGCCGTTCCATGTCAGCTCACGGAGGGTGTCTCCGTGAACACCCTGCGAGCCGATCGGCGGCTCGCTGGGTAAATGTAAACACACGGGGAAGATCTTCCCCGGTGTTTACATGTATATGGCGCTGCTGCGCAGCAGCGCCGTAGAGGAGATCGGCGATCCCCGGCCTCTGATTGGCCGGGGATCGCCGGCATCTGATAGGCTAACGCCTATCCCATCAGGCGCAGGACGGAAATCCGTCCTGCGCCGCTCACAGAGGAAGGGAGAGGGAGGGAAGGGGAAGGTGGCCAGAAAGCGCTGCGGAGGGGGGCTTTGAAGAGCCCCCCCGCAAGCGCAAGCAGCCGGCGGCGATCAGACCCCCCCAGCAGGACATCCCCCTAGTGGGGAAAAAAGGGTGGCAGTCTGATTGCCCTGGCTGCCAGCTGATCAGTGCTGCGGGCTGGAGAGCCCACGCAGCACCGATCAGCAAAAAACACTGTGGTACAGAAGTGGTTAATCCGAACATACATACGGTTAATTAGCTCCCAGGTACAATCTAAAAAAAAACAACGTATTTATTATTTATAAGTATAAGTAAATTATCAACTGTTCATATAATTCTAAAGACAGCAGGTTGTCATATGTACTATGGCCGGTTTACACTAGAGCTGAAGCAAAACGGACACGATAAGTGCATCCGCTAGGTGGATTCATTCCGTCTATTTTGCATCCGCTTGCAAAAATTTCACCATCCACTCTGCGTCCGCCCGTCCGCAACGATTATGTGTCCTGCGTTGATCATGTCTGACCATACGCATCGCCACTCACCTGTCCTGCTGACTATATTCAGCCCAAAGGCCAGCAGAAGCATGGGGCTCTTTATAGGCTTCATTAGGCCAATTCTTCCTAGCAAAAAGAAGAATTTTCATTGATCAGTGATCAGCGGGAAAGCGGACGCTGCAAATACCTCAGTGAGAACGGACACTGTCTGTTCTCTTATGCTTTCATTGCAAACATTTTTCCATCCGGTCTGGTAAAATGGGTAAAGTTTGGACTCTGCATTTCGCTTAGCGCAACACGGCAAGTGGATCCATTTTTTTTTAATAAGCTGAATCCAATTTTTACCATTAGGATCCATTACATGCACTTGTGATATTAATAGCACCTACTGTTATAATCCAGACAATATTGGCACCTTGTATTTGCGGTTTATTGCAATGTTTTCTGTCTTGTATGATAAAATTTCAATAAAAAACAAAGTTGAAAAAAAAAAAGGTCCTGAATGGGTACGTTTTTGAGCAAGTGTGAACCGGCCCTAAATCCTTAGCAGGACAATGGCTATAATCCTCTTTAAAGGATACCCGAAGTGACATGATGAGATAGACATGGGTATGTACAGTGCCTAGCACACAAATAACTATGCTGTGTTCCTTCTTTTTTATTTCTCTGCCTGAAAGAGTTAAATATCAGGTATGTAAGTGGCTGACTCAGTCCTGACTCAAACAGGAAGTGACTACAGTGGGACCCTCACAGATAAGAAATTTCCCTTTTTATCTCTTTCCTGCTCTCCGAAGCCATTTTCTGCTAGGAGAGTGTTTTATAGTTGGAATTTCTTATCAGTGATTGTCACACTGTAGTCACTTCCTGTCTGAGTCAGGACTGAGTCAGCCACTTACATACCTGATATTTAACTCTTTCAGGCAGAGAAAGTAAAAAAACACAGCATAGTTATTTGTGTGCTAGACATTGTACACACACATGTCTATCTCATCATGTTACATGTCACTTTGGGTATCCTTTAATGCCAGTCTTAAGCCTCATCTACACGCTACAATTTTCCATCAGATCGGCTCTATTAGACGGATTTATTAGATAATTTCCAACTGGTCCAATCGGATTGCGTTAGATTTTGCAATAGATTTTGGGTACTTATCAAAGCAAAATGTATCGCAAAATTGATCTGAAACAATTTGGACGTCTACACACGATGTAATTTCTTATTAAATATATCTAATAGATGAGTCTATCTGATGGAAAATTGTACCGTGTAGATGAGGCTTTACACAATCAAGCACACTCCACACCAAGCGAATACTACTACACAGTCTCCAACATAATGCATCCTTGAAACAAGGCAGTGTATACAGTTCTGTATGTCTGTTTAGTGCTGCACTGCCTAGGAATGTACAGGAGATAGGCAATTCCTTCCTCAGCTTACAACCAGAAAACATCTTGAGTCCAGGCATAGGTGTGTGTGCACTCTTATCCACCTAACAAATTATGGGTAAGCCTGCAGCATGTAGGCAAAACCCATTGTGGGCATGTCTGCTATTACACATGGATGTGTGCTACCTAGCATCAGCCTATGGGAACTAGGACTGCATGGAACTAGATTGCTAGTTCTAAGCCAAGGAACAGGTTCCTGAGAGGAAAGAAGGAGAGGTGATACTCTACTAGCAGGGGCGTTGCTAGCCCCAAAGATCAGTGGCACGTACCCTGCATCAATTCTGTGGTGCCCCAGATGTTCCCCAGGCAGAGTAAAGCCCAGAATAGCAGCCCAGTAGCACCCAGAATGGCACCACACAGTACCTCAGCATGCCCCACAGAGGCACCACAGCTCCTAGCATGGCATTACAGAATCCAGCAAGCACCATAGAGGCACCATAACACCCAGCATGGCACCACAGCACACAGAAATGAGGGTTAGGCTGGGTGCTATGGTGCCGCTCTGTGGGTATATTGGGTGTTGAGATGCCATGCTAGATGCTGTGATGCCTTTATGGGGGCATGCAGGGAGCTGTGGTTCTTCTATGGGAGCAATCTGGGAGTTGTTGTGCCTCAATGGGAGGCCCATGGGAGCCTAGTAGGAGTTCACTAGAAGGTCAGGGAATGCTATGGGGAGACTGGCAACAGGCCAGCTCACTCAGCAGAAAGCCAGCCCAGTCAGCACAGAATCCAGATAACTCTATTATGTGATATGCTGCATTTTTCATTTGTATTAATGGAGAGGGGGCTTCATCCAACATTTTGCTGGGCAGGCCTACCTAGACCGCTGTCAAGTTCATGAAAATTTGGCTCCATCCATGACCAACCATACCCAAATTCCAGTGCATAGCCACTCCCATCCTTCAGCTGGAGTGCCCAAAGGTGCCCCGGATCCTAGAAACACTCCTGTAGTCTACTATACAACAGAAAATGGTAGCAAAACTGGAAAGACTTGCAGGGCAGTACTGAATTATTTGGCTCAAGTACCTCTGTGTTTTTTTTCTTAAGTAAAGTGTCTCGCCTTGCAGTGCTGGGTCCCCGGTTCTAATCTCAGCCAAGTCACCATCTGCATGGAGTTTGTATGCCTCCCCATGTATGTGTGGGTTTTCTCCTGGTACTGTTGTTTCCTCCCACATCCCACAAACATACAGATTAGTTAATTGTCTTCCCCTAAATTGGCCCTAGACTAAGATATATACACTACACGATACATACATAGACATAGGGATTAGATTGTGAGCTCCTCTGAGGGACAGTTAAGTGACAAGACAATATACTCTGTACAACGCTGCGGAAGATGTTGGCGCTATATAAATACTAAATAATTATAATAATGAAAAGCTTTAAAAATGCTAGGTTAAAATGGGTTGTATTCTGATGACCTATATTCAAAGATGAAAAACTAGACAACTTTTTGTGTTCTCAAAGACATTTTGTTACTCTGAGTAATCTCTACAGGTCACGTGAGGTGAAAGAAATACCCAGACATGTATAGGTACGGGTGTGTGCAAATGGTCTTGCTAATTGACACGTGTGCTAGGCATACGAATGTAAGATGTGGTTAATGGTAGATGTCTATCTTACTTTGATCATTTAGCGTATTGGCCTCTTCCCATTTAGAATAGGGTGTTTTTGTTTTTTTAGTTCCATATCAGGGATGGTCGGAATTGCTGATTTCCGATTCCGCCAATGCAGATTTCCGCTACTGCTGTATTCCTTTTCAACTTATACAATTGAGCTTGATGGGGCTATACTATTTATAAGTGAACCGATATTCCTGATAGAATATAAGTAAATGGGGGGGGGGGGGGGGGTTGGGGGGTAGAGGTCCTTAGACCTGTTTGGTATATTACACACAGAAAAAAAATACTATTATACTATGGCAGGGCAGTAAAGAGAGATTTTTTTTAAATGTTTGAACATATTGAATATGAATCAATTAAATATTTTTCTGACATATGATATTTCCTCTAGTACAGTCAATTTTCTGGACCTGCGAATTATGAAAAGACCATATGGACGTTTGGAAATGGATTTATATTGTAAAGAGACTGCAGTCAGCAGCCTCTTACATTACTCGACATCATACCATACGAAATACTACCAAAAGAAATATCCCAGTGGGACAGTTTTTGAGACTCAAGAGAAATTGCTCTACTATAGAAAGTTTTGAAAAAGCAGCTGAACAACTTGCAAAAAGATTCAAGGAGAGAGGATATCCCAATAAATATATTAGGAGAGCTTGGAGGAGAGCTAGGTTTACACCAAGGGAGAACTTGCTGGTTACCAATAAAGTAAAAAGATCACGAGACAAACAGAAGATGGAAGATACAGTTAGATTTACCACAATTTATAACAATCAATGGCAAGAAATCTGGCGAATAATGAATACACATTGGAATATCTTACAGAGTGAACCCATAGTCAGACAATGGCCTCGATTCATCAACACTTAGCAAATTTGTTAACAACAGTTTGGTAAAATACCGAATTCGTTGACTTCATTTCAGAATTCATCAAAGTTATCTACAGCTGTTAGCGAACATTCGTTAACGATTCTGTAACGATTCGCTAAAACGAAAGAAAGTGCAATTCATGAAAAAGAAAGTGGGCGTGGTTTAGCGTTACATTTAGGATAAGTTATCTCCTTCACTGCTCTGTCGTTATTCCTGTCAGATCATTGCTGACAG